>NC_142651.1:110450833-110603194 GCF_055504915.1 Nelumbo nucifera
AAAATTAATATATTAATTAAAAATAATGTTAATTAATAAATTCAGTATTTGAATAAATACTTTTAATTAATTAATAATACTATAATTATTAAAAATACTGTATTAATTAAAAGTACAGTTAATACTGCTAATGAATAAAGTACTATAATTATTTAATTACTATATTAATTAATATACTTATTAATATTTTTTAATAAATTATAATTTACATTATATTAATTAATAAATACATTATTTCATACTATTTTTGAATAAATACTGATAATTATTTAAAAAACAATATATTTAATAAAAATATTATTAATTAATAAATACAGTTAATTAATAAAAATACTATTAATTATTATTAATACTGTAAATTTTAAAATATTGTAATTATTATTACTACTCCCTCCCACTCTCTCTCTTAAATCTCTTTTTGAAATGTATTAATAACATGCATTAAAATAAAAGGCCTTGGAAAACCCAAAGGTCTCTCTCTCGAATAGTGTGCAGCTTTATTAATCTAATCAAGATAAGCAATGATTACTCTTTTTTATTTTTAAAACAAAAGAAAATAGAAAAAATGCAAAAAATTGAGAAAATAGATAAATAGCTTCTCTCAAAAAGTAATTTTAAAGGTTATATTTTTTTAATTTTTGGTAATTTATCATATTTATTGGAAATCATGTTAATCCGTTTTTGGTTATTTTCTTCGATAATTTCTATTCATAAATGTAACTTTCTGCTATTTATAGAATAAATTATATTTAAATAAATAATTTAAATATAATTACTTTCAATTACTGTTTAAAAATGTAATTATATTACTTACAGTTTCAAATATAATTTAAATAATATTTAAAATACTATTTAAATTATAACTTACATTAATTAACAGATTTAAAATATTAATACTGTAAAATATGGTTAATAAGTAATATTAATATTGTAAAACATGGTTTTTGAACCGCCATTGACCCAAATGGTCGGACTGTTCGGCCCAAGAACCGTTTAGGCAACTAGTTCCATTTTACCCCAAACCCGGTTCCTGGCCAAAAACCATTGAATCGACCAACGGTTGATCATGTTGACCCAGGCGGTCGAACCGTCGACCCGTTCAACAGTTTTGGCTATTTTTATTTTTAATTATTTTTTTAATTTTTTTTGTCAAAATGGGCTGCCCGTTCAAACCGAATGGTCGAACCGTCAACCCAGAAATCGGTGGCTAGAATGGTTCCATTTTTGTGTTGTTTTTTAAAACCATGCTATAAAATACATTATTTTAATACTGTTAATTAATAAATACAATAATTATTGAAAATATTATAAAATATGGTTAATTATTAATACTGTAATTATTAAAAATAATGTTAATAAAAATACATTATTGTTAATAGATAATGTTAATTAATTAAAATACTATAATTATTAAAAACGTTGTAATTATTAAAAGTACTATATTATTTAAAAATGCTGTTAATTAATAAATACTTTTGATTAAATAATAACATTGTAATTACTAAAAATACTATATTAATTAAAAGTACAATTAATACTGTTAGTTAATAAAATACTCTAATTATTTAATTATTGTTAGTTAATAAATACTATTTTTAATAAATTATAACTTACATTATATTAATTAATAAATACACTATTTAATATTGTTTGTGAATAAATACTGGTAATTATTTAAAAATACTATTAATTAATAAAGCCATTATTTTTAATAAATACGGTTAATACTATTGTTAATTATTAAAAATCTTGTAATTATTATTAATACTGTAAATTTTAAAATACAGTAATTATTATTAGGGTAAATTTCTTAAACTACCCTTATGGTTTAAGTAATTGACTAACTATACCCTTACTGTTTCAAAATTGATTGAGGCTACCCCTACTGTTTCTCACAATTGACTAACTCTATTCTTATTGTTAACTTCCACCAAAACCTGTGAAAATGCCTAAACTACCGTGCCGCTTAAAAAATAGAGCTCTAAGACAACCTTGTAACTCCCGTTGCTGGGTGGAGTTACATGGCAATGCTGTCTATGACAACCCTGTAACTCCCGCTGCTGGGTGGAGTTACATGGCAGTGCTGTCATCGTCGCCCAGAGGAAGAAGAGAGAGAGTGGAGTTTAGAGGCGAATGTTGTCATCATCGCCCATAGGAAGAAGGAAGAGAAGAGAGATCGGTCTTTTAGAGGGGTTGTCGCCGCCATCATCCAAAGGAAGAAGAGAGAGAAAGATCGAAATTCGAGTTACCGCAGCTGTCACCTAGAGGAAGAAGAGAGAGATAAACGGACTTCAAAGGAGTTGCCACCGCCGTCGCTCAGAGGAAGAAGAGAGAGAAAGAAAGGTTGGACTTCAGAGGGGTTTCTGCCACTGTTGTCTAGAGGAAGAAGAGAAAGAGAAAGATCGGACTTCAGAGGGGTTGTCGCCGCCGCCATCGCCCAGAGGAAGAAGAGAGAGAGAAAGATCGGGCTTTCGCCATCGTTGCCTCAGTTCGCTCATACCACTTCGGTTGCCAATGCCGCAGTCACCTAGAGGAAGAAGAGAGAGAAAAATATCAGACTTCCGCCACCGTCGCCTTAGTTCGCTCATACCACTTCGGTTGCCGCTGCCGCTGCCTCACTCGTTCTTTGCTTTTCAGAGCACCCCCATTGTTGAAGAAGAAAGAGGATGAAGTGTTCTTTGTGTGCTTGAGCCCTGTGAAGTTCAGAGAATGATTTCAAAGAAGTGCTCTTTGACCCTCGTATTCATCCTTCAGTTTTAGATGAGCTTCCCAAAATTTGCCAGGTGCAACACACCAGTGATTCGTCTTTCTCATCTCGTGTTCAAAGTGATTGTGAGTATGCAACATCTCAATACACAGGATAAAGTCAATGTTTAATGTCTGAGAATGTAGCTTTGTCTAGTGCATATGGTGCGGATACGGTGTAGTTTTCTCCAGTGATCTAGTGTTGATGGAGACTGTGGGAGGAAGATAGAGGGAAGAGAGAGAGGTGGAAGGATGAAGGGTGTGCCAGGTCGAGAGGAAGGAGACAAGGGTAGCTTTGGGTTTTAAAAAATTTTAAACGTCACATAATATCGTGTGTGTACGGATTTTAATGGATGTTAATCATAAGGGTAGAGTTAGTCAATTATCAGAAATAGTAAGAGTAATGTTAGTCAATTTTCAAATAGTAAGGGTACACTTAGTCTTTTAGCTAAACCATAAGGATCGTTTAAGAAATTTACCCTTATTATTACAACTCCCTCCCTTTCTCTCACTCACTCACTTCTCTCTCTCTCTCTCTCTCTCTCTTAAATGTCTTTTTTAAATGTAATAATAACATGTATTAAAATAAGAGACCTTTGAACCAATGGTCTCTTTCTAACAATGTACAACTTTATTAATCTAATCAAGATAAGCAATGGTTACTTTTTTATATTTTTAAAACAAAAAAAAAAGAAAAAATGCAAAAATGAAAAAATAGATAAATAGTTTCTCTCAAAGGAAAGAGTTCCAACAACATCATCTGAAATAATCTGAATTTCCTATTTTATTTTTTTTAATTTGATATTGGTGGTGTTTTTAATTATCTGGAATAATCTGAATTTCCTATTATTGATTTATATGTATAGTTAAAAGTATCATATTTTAATTTTTTTGTTGATTTATATGTATAGTTAATATTGTCCTATTTTATTTTATTGTTTTAAAAATCTGGATTTAGTCATCCAATTTTATTTTTTTAATTTGATATTAGTGGTGTTTTTTTATCAATGTTATTCATTATTTGTTATAGGGCAATATGAAAAAGGAATCAACGAATGAAAGATACATGCCGTGCGGGTTGCTGTATAGGGCAAGTTGGCACTTGGTGACACGATCACAAGAAACTTTTTTCATATAAACAATTTCTACTTTAACTATTATTCTAGTCAAAAGATGCATTATTATTGTTTGTATTCTTTGAAATTGTCCTCTCACCAATTGTTAAGAGTGTATATATAAAACGTGATTATCCGAATTTTTAAAATGTGACAATGCAGTACATATCGCTAATCAGTCCATCAATCAGCCATTAAGTGATATTTGAAAAGTCAAAAATGTCTTTCGAATGTCATCTAATTATCTTTATAAACCATCCAAACGTCGACAAAAAAACTAAACAGTCCCAAATCCTAGCCTCTTATATTTAAAAATGTTGGTGACTCTTTAGAATAATCTAGAATTTAAAACTGTTCATTTTATTCGTTAATGTTCAGATGGTTGATAAAGAGAATTAGATAACATTTTTAGGGCATTTCTAACTTTGCAAATGTCACTTAACAGCTAATTAACGAACTGATTAACAACAGGTACTGGATTGTTATATTTTAAAAGTCCGAATATTGAATTATCACATTTTAAAAATTTAAGTACTGAATTATTGCATTTTAAAATTTGGGAACCAAATTATCAATCGAACCAAATTACAGGATACTGATGAAAAATTTTTCCTAAATTATATAATGAAGGTGAATCGTTAATCACAGTTTGGGAAATGTGGATCCCGACATTTGGAATCTGCCACAATTATTAAAATTTGACCAATTGATCATCCGATCCCCAAGAGTGTGAACTGTGAAGCTTTTCTTTATCTTAAATAATAATAAATATTTACTTCTTGCATGAGTGGGGAGAAAGAAATTTTGAAATGTGAGGGGTCCCCTCCGCAAACATCGGCGTTACGTAATAAATAAATACTAATAATTTCATATAGTTAGTGCTGTGGAGAATCTTTGGTCTTAGCTTTATTCAATTGCGTAAAGTAATTGTATATGAATCTTTGGTCTTAGCTTTATTCAACTAAGTAAAGTAATCGTATATCTGTTTGGATTTTTGCGTTTGTTTTACATGGGAATAAGTCCTCTCTGTGGTAATCGGATCACATATATATCCCTTCTTAACAATTTTTTTTTTTTAATTATCTCTTAATCTTAAGCTAGATTCGGTTTGAAATTCCTTAAGCACCTTCCTGTTCAATTTCCTTCTCTTCCCATATTTTCTATTAAAGATGTATTTGGTTTTAAGAAAAAAAAATGAAAGAGAGAAAAGTTAAGGGAAATTTCGTAAAGTTCACAAAATTCCCTGACGCTGTGTTCTATTCGATAGAAAATACCAGAGAAACAACAAGTTGAATGAAGAAAGTTTATTATATTATAAAATTTGTGAAATTCTTGAGAGCTTTCTTCAAAATCCCTCTTCCTCTCTTATTTTCAGATATGTAAGTTTAATGATAAAAACATCAAAATTCGAAAGGAACAACATGTCGCAAGGATTTCGAGCTAAAATTTAGTAGCAAGAGGAACTTGTCGTGGCAATCATATTTCCGTACATATGGAAAATTAAGGCTGTGTTTGGTTGCGGTGCAAATTTATTTGAATGCAAATTCTTGTTTAATTTTGTTCTGGATTTTACTTTATTCTGCTTCATGTCTTAGATTAATTTATTTGTACTGCAATCAAATAAAATAAGCTAAAATTTAAAACAAAAATAGGTTAGAATTTATACTCATATCATTTGCATTGTCATGGTTTTGCATCACTACAAATTTATTTGCATTGTAACCAAAAACAGCCTAAGGTTCAACTCTCATTCTTGCTCATTAGTTTCAATAATAAAATTCTAAAATGAATAAAAATGAGTAGAATAAAAAAATATTGTTATGAACCAAATTATTCTTCGCTTACAGTCATAAACCACTAGCACAGATTGGCACAAGTTTTCACGAAAGTTGATTGTCCACTATCTGTCAATAAAAATCTATGCTGGCAATTTGAAGACATAGACCAGCGGTTTATGACTGCCCGCACAAAGCTTCTTTGAAGAATTAAATGAGCAACATGGGGCACAATTATTTTCTGTGCTGCAAGTTACTTCAATTTTTGTATACTCAGTTCATTTTTCAGAATTCGGCTTCGGTCAGGGCAAAGCCCATCGAGCAGTTTTTTACAACCTTGCATTGAGAATATCTCCTTACTTATGTACTTTATTTTATGGGGAGATATTCCCAATACAAGGTCGCAAAAGACGATTGGAATGGTGTGGGGCATGGGCTTGCCTTGGCGAAAGCTGATCTCCATTTTTCATTCTAAAAAGAATGACACCCATGATAAGAATTTTGCAACCAAATGGTCTCATGCTATTCATTGTTGCCTAAAATAAGAATTGAAAGAATGAAGCTTGTAACAGTGAATCAAACATGGTCTAAATTCCTGATTTGCTTGAAACTTGGACTTTTTCTCTAAAAAGCCATAGAATCTATGGTTTTTGAATCATCATTAACCTAGATGGCCGGACCATTTGGCCTGGAAACCATCCAAGCAATCAGTTCTGTTTTACCCCAAACCTGGTCCCTGGCCAAAAACCATTGAATCGGTCAATGACCCATTAACCTGAACAGTCGGATCGTTCACCCGTTTAATGAATTTTGTTTTTTTTTTTTTTAATTTGTAACGTAAGAACGAACTGTCCGTTCAAACTGTTGGCCCACAACCAGTGGCCAAAATGATTCCGTTTTTGAATCCATGAAAAAATCCCATCCGATCATAGCTTCTTTTAAATTCCAATTCAAATACTTATTATTCAAAATATTAGTAACATATAGTAAAAATAAAGAGTGATTCTAACAACTACCAAGTGCATAACACATGCCACAAATAAGACACTTTTATAGCAATCAACTCAAGTGCATTGTTTCTTTTTCCTTTTTTAATTTTTTACTAAGTCCATTGATTTATCCTCAAGATTAGGGGTGGTGAAAAAAAATAAAAAAATGGGAAGCAATCAAATATTTAAAACCTGTCCAAGCCGCCAAGTCCTTCCACATTCAAGGTTAGGGGGTTTTAAATTAGCCAAACACTTATTTTATTTCTCAAAACAAAAACAACCGCTACTCTATACAAGCAAAAATAAGTTCGGTCAAGTTTGTTTAATAACAATAATTGTTAGGATTTGATTATGATACCGAAAAATCTACATCTAATCAACCAATATAATTAAAAGTGTTATTTATCAAAATTCACGGGAAGCCATGTTGGTGCTGGTCATTTAGCTCTTTCATTCTTTCATTCCCACAACTAGGGACTAGGTAAACCTATCAAAGTAATTTAGTTTTTAATACAACATATATGTGCAAATTAATCAGGAGGCTGAGAGAAAATTTTTGACAAATTTTCCTCATTTCAAGAAATTTTATTTTGCGAGTTCGATTATGATATTAAAAAAAAATTTATAACCAATCAACCTATATCATAAAATGGTAACCAAACAGGTGGTATTTGTCAAAATCCACAAATGTCTCTATTGATGTCTCTATTGATGTTTTGCATCCCGGTTCGATTTTGCATACATTTGATATACATGTAATTTTACACCCAAAATCGATGTAAAATTGCACTCAAAAAAAACTACCAAAAATCATTAAACGATTTTTGACCAAAAAACAATTCTGGAATAAAACGAAAATGGTCCGGTTTGGTTTTGAAAGCATTGCAAATAGATTTGTACCACGTACGCCGCCCTAAAAATAAAAATAGCCCACCTCTCACAGGTCACAGCTGTTTGATAATGCCAATTAATTGCTAAATCTTCAAGTCTCACCAGTCACCACCAAGGCACCAACCAAGAGCAGTCCAATAAATGTAAATGTACATATTAGTCACCTCCGGATAAAGTTTAAAATATCAATATGCACATTTCAATTTAGTAATTGACAAATAAGCTACTGAGGTTGATTTCTAACATTTACAACCTCCAATTTCTCAGGCGCCATTGCATACGGTTGAAGTCGTTGAATTCGAGGACGACGACTTATTTTTCAGTTGATAAAATAACTAAATAATAAAATTTTCTGATCTACCGTCTTCGTTTCTGTAATCAAAGAAGCTATAAACTCTATAAAAAGTATATAAGTAATAAAAATGTTCAACATCACCAGCTGTGATCAAACGGCATCTTAATATATTTGAGTATCGATGTCCTAATACCAATATAATACGTACATATATATACAATGTGATACATGCATACGTACATAAATATCAAAGTTTCCATTAGGTTATCACAAATTACCCTAAATATAAAAAAATATTGGGTCTAAAATTTCAGAATATTCATATTCCAGCCATGTACTTCACCCAAAACTATGGATTTAATATTAAAATTAATGAAAAATATCATAAATAATTAAAATGAAATTCAAAAATTTTAATTCGACTCCTCGGCCTGAAGTTTCCAAAATTTTTCAGCAAACTACAAGGCTATAGAATTTCATTATCTAGTTTGTGTTGATATCTTTTTCATGGTATTTGAAAATCCCAAGAGAGAAAAGAATATCCGGTTTCTGGACCAATTGAATTATATTATATTTTGTTTTATTTCTAAATTCTAAAACTTAAGATTAGTTTAATTTGCAGTCAGAATGGGAATTAAAATCCATTGGAATCAGATTCGAAATATTCTATTCTTATAATGTGTTTGGTTTCATACAAGAATTGGAGTGGGAATTAAAATTAGGTTGGAATGGAATTTCATTTCCAAAGTAGGGGAGAGAATGGTCATTTCATCATTCGAGGCATTCTAATCAAATGGGCCTTTATATTTTAGAATAGTAAAAAGCCAAATAAATGTATTAATTGTAAGTAACTTGTAAGCTGGTAACTGTATAGCTAGCTATAAGGTATGACTTTCTACTATGCCACGTGGGGGGATGATTTTTTTTTCTTTTGTGTATGAAAAGAATATTATGTTCCTTGTTGGAATCGATCGTGGAATCCTCTAGCCCAGAGGCCAGAACCGATCCATGTTCACTTTTACTTAGAGAGATGACGTGGGCTTTGGGTGGCATTACGTCAATACCTTTGGCTAGCATGAATCCTCTAGCTCCTCTCACAGACAGGCTCACACTGACCTTACGGTCACAGTCAGTTATATTTCATCGTGCATTGGGAACATCTCCTCTCCTCTCCCGTAAGTTTAAGTTTAAGAGAATGGAATTACAGGCGCATCTCGAAAGCTGGGGGCCACGTATCCTTTCCTTCACCCCCAATACTTAGGAAAATGGGTTCCACTTTGATATGAAAGAGATGTGGTATCTGAAAAACTTCTACTGGATGTATAAACATCCCTTCTTTTCTCCTTGTCACCCAGGAATGGGTGCTAGGCATGATATCGAGAAAACTAATAACCAATCACGTGAATTTTCATCAAAACTGACCCGCGGCCCGCGGCCCGCGGGGGATTGTGATTGGTCAAATCTCTATGTGGTATCATGTGTTTCCCGCATCATAGATTTCCCCATTGGAAAAGGGACATGCTATCTATATTTTGGACGATAATGTGACAAATTTTGTCTTAGCCAGACAAGGTCAGTCAAGCCATAGCCATGGAAGCATCAAGCATGGATGTCTCATGTCTGAGACTCTGAGGTTCAGGGCCTTCAGGAATCAGGCTAGGCTAGGCTAGGCTAGGCTCACTGGTCACCCGATAACCCACCCAATGAGGCAATCAGACTCAGAATAGTACGAGTAACACATCATATGATCTTGTAATTCTACCACCTGGCAGTAGCAGGTTTGGGGGAGTGGAATGATCTCTTACACATATACCTTGTTTTGCAATGGGCCATCTGGTCAATGCCTAACAAATACTTTCTGTGCCATCAAGAGCAACTGAACATGATCAATTATATATTTATTTATGTCTAATTTTCTACATTGAAGTTTGAACTTTGAACTTAACCAAGTGGCAAAACAAAGAAAAAATTAAAAAAAAAAAAAAAAAAAAGAAAAAGAAGGGTAAAACAAATTTGAATTCTACATTCTACCAACTTTTGGGAAAAAAAAAAAGGTATCTGTCCCTTTGACTAAATGCTATTTGAATAATAATTAAATCCATCTACTCGTGCTTGCGCCTCAAGCATAACTTTCTAGTGCACCGAATATATAACACCTTGGATCATTAAATGAATACCCTTGAGCCGATTAACAGAAAAAGCACAGAATCCTCTGAACCCAGATCACACAGGTCTGAATTTTCTGACCACCCTTTTTCATTCTCCGGTGAGTTCACTTTCAGCTCTTGTTCCTTCTTTTATCCTTCCAAAATAGCTTCTGAGTTTTATAGCGTTCTGCACTTGATTGGTTTTTAGGCGATGTTTGATGTGGATTGCCACCTCTAACGCTGAAAATGCAGAGCCTTGTTAGTCATATGTTCTCAGTTTTCTTGTTTTTCCGTTGAAAAGGATCAAGGTTCAATTTTCTTTGTTCCCTGTATTTGAAATTACATAGCATTCCATTTTCTGTATTGTACGAGTTTGTGAATCTTGGATTAGTTTCCTGCTTCTCTGTATGCTACAAATTTTGTTTTCTTTTTCTATGTGCTTTTGTTTTAAGATTCACTGACAAATCATGAGCTCCTCTCTCTCTCTATAAATTCTTATTCTGTTTCCTTTTTACCCTTTTTGAGCTGAGAACTTTCGGATTTTAGTGGGTTTCTGGTTCTTTCCATATCTGTTTTGAATGACCTTGTTCCTGAAATTTTTAGAACTAACCACCTTTGTTTAAGCATTTTCCTACTGCTCCATTTGCGTTCTTTATTTAGTTAAACTAGATATGGGCCATCAGTTGTTTGCAATAGAAACAGGGATTGTACATTCTAGTAGATCCTTTTGAACTCATCTGTGGTCAATTTACTAAATACATAGCTTAAGATATCACAATCCGGTAAAATTCATTTCTTTTTTTTATTTTTTAATTTGGAAATTGCCAAATACTAGTATTCGATCTGTTGACCTCTGATAATCTTCAATTATAATTATATTTGCCTAGTTAATCGCTTTTGTAGATTTGGTTATAACTTGGTGATTTCCTTCATTTTTGTTGTGTTAATTTCTTGCAGCTATTATTCAAGTGCAAAATTCGTGGCGGATAGTATCATTGCCAATCATAGATTGGCAAAAATGGCCGAGGAGAATGGCTTGAATGGAGAAATAAGCACCCACAAGGCCACTGCATCAACAAGCCATTCACCAGTAACAGAGACAGATAGAAAGAATGACCAAGGGAAGACCAATGGCCAACATGATCCAGAAAAGAACAAGGGAGGAGATGAGGCCACTAATACTGTTCCATATTACAAGCTCTTTGCCTTTGCGGATTCCAAAGATGTTGTGTTGATGGTCATTGGCACAATTGGAGCTCTTGGAAATGGAACCTCCTTGCCCCTTATGACTGTACTTTTTGGGGAGCTGGTTGATTCTTTTGGACAAAATGCAAACAACAACAATGTAGTTCATGTAGTCTCCAAGGTATATATCTGGTTCCATTCACATAATATCAATGAGGACATGTCTAAAGTACATGATTGAATTTGAGCTTATTTGAAACTAAAGATGTGGAAAACATGTCACTGGAAATTTGATTTTCTTTTTCTAATGGTCTGTAAATCTCAAAATAGAGACAAACTTAATTACTCGTACAATTCTATCTGAATGTCTTCAGGTATCCTTAAAATTTGTTTATTTGGCCATGGGCGCTGGCATTGCATCATTATTCCGTATGTAAATCAAGTTCTATGCTGCCTCAGTACTTGACTGTCCTTACTATAATTATAGAGAGTTTTCACTGTTAGAAACTAAAGCCATGTCTGTTATCTTTGTCAGAGGTGGCTTGTTGGATGGTTGCAGGAGAAAGGCAAGCATCACGAATAAGGAATCTGTATTTGAAAACTATATTGAGACAAGATATAGGCTTCTTCGACAAAGAAACTAACACGGGAGAAGTTATTGGGAGGATGTCAGGTGACACTGTCCTTATTCAAGATGCCATGGGTGAGAAGGTAATGCTTCTACCTTGACAAACACAATATCATGATTACTATCATTCATATTACACATAAAGCTTAACAATTCAAGAGACCTCTGTTATGTGTATATTTTTTAGGTTGGCAAATTTATACAGCTGACAGCAACGTTCATAAGTGGCTTTATAGTAGCTTTCATTAAAGGGTGGCTTCTTACCCTTGTTATGGTGGCAACTATTCCTGCTCTTGTGATCTCTGGTGCAGCCATGTCCATCGTAATATCTAAGATGGCATCTCGTGGACAAACTGCTTACTCACAAGCATCGGTTGTGGTGGAACAAACAATTGGGTCAATCAGGACAGTATGTAATCTTGCCTAAATTGAAGATGTCCATGCAATATTGGACATTGTTTTGAAGTGAGAAGCTGAGTTTCTACCTTGTTATTTCAAGGGATATTTAATTACCAAGGTGGTTCTTGTACAGGTTGCATCATTTACTGGAGAGAAGCAAGCTATAGCCAAGTATGATAAATCTCTAAATAGTGCATACAAATCTGGTGTCCATGAAGGCTTGGCTGCTGGAATAGGTCTTGGTGCGGTTATGTTTATCGTATTCTGTAGTTATGCTTTGGCCATATGGTATGGCGCAAAGCTGATACTCGATAAAGGATATACAGGTGGTAATGTCATAAACATAATTATTGCTGTCCTATCTGGCTCTCTGTAAGTTCCACATTGCTTCTTCATTTTTTCATTTTATTTTCGTCCTGATCAAATTATTAATCCTTCCATATTGAAAAAAGAAGTAAGATATCTTCCAGCAGCTTCTTCTGGTAAATAAGATATCTTCCAGTAGTTGCTTGCATCAAATTGCATGAGTATTCATACTTAGTACTTATATATGATTTTACATCTTTCCTTTGTGCATTGGGATTTGTATATATTGGTTAATCTTTCTGTGTGATGCTGGATTATTTAGATCTCTAGGTCAGGCATCTCCATGTCTGGCTGCTTTTGCTGCTGGACAAGCTGCTGCATTTAAAATGTTTGAGACAATCAATAGGAAACCAGACATAGATTCATATGACACTAATGGGCGTACATTAGATGATCTTCATGGAGATATTGAATTAAGGGATGTTTGCTTCAGTTATCCGGCTAGACCAGATGAGCAAATATTCAATGGATTCTCTCTGTTCATACCTAGTGGTATGACTGCAGCTTTGGTTGGGCAGAGTGGAAGTGGGAAATCCACAGTGATCAGTTTGATAGAGAGATTTTATGATCCACAAGCTGGTGAAGTTCTTATAGATGGTATAAATCTGAAGGAGTTTCAGCTAAGATGGATTAGAAAGAAAATCGGGCTCGTGAGCCAGGAACCTGTTCTATTTGCTTCCAGCATTAAAGATAATATTGCCTATGGGAAGGATGGTGCAACTATGGAAGAAATCAAAGCAGCGGCTGAACTTGCAAATGCAGCCAAATTCATAGACAAACTGCCTCAGGTTCTAAATTTTTGCACTTCCAATCTTTTGTGTACCTTTATTTGTTCTTTAATGTCATTACATTACATTACATGTACTTTTCTCCCTCTCCATAAAATGCCACAAGTTCATCCTTACCATTTAAACCAAGAAGGAAAAAATAGAAGAACAATGAAAAGGAAAGAAAGAACAAAAAGTTCAGATGCTTTACACAACATCCATTTGAGAAGTAAACTATCCTCTTATAGTAATAGTCTAGAAAATTCCAGTAGTTATTGTCTTTCTTATTATCATTAGTTATTGTAACTGATTCGATCTTGGAGAAAAATGGATTTATACTCTCTTTAATCATATATGATAAGTTAAAAAATAAGAAAAAAAATCATGAATAGAAACACAGCCAAAAGAGCAATACTTTGACAAATAATTTCAGTTGGAGAATCCACTCACTTTACTTTTTCACTCCTTCCATTTTCTAAGGCAGAA
The DNA here is from genome assembly GCF_055504915.1 of Nelumbo nucifera. Lineage (NCBI taxonomy): Eukaryota > Viridiplantae > Streptophyta > Magnoliopsida > Proteales > Nelumbonaceae > Nelumbo > Nelumbo nucifera. The sequence goes on from NC_142651.1 coordinate 110,464,622, forward strand.
CATTTCCAAAATTCCCCTTTTACATTAATAGGTTTTACTAAAGTCCAATTGGAGTTGTTGTTGTTGTTGTTGTTGTTATACAGGTAACTTGACCAACTTCATAATTTTGCCCAATTCAACCTTACCACAACTGAATTATATTTCCCTGTTGAAACTCCTGTGAAACCTCTGCGAATGGAGATACTTTCTCAAAATTTTCTATTAGTGGAACTTGTTCTGTGAATGTAACCCAAGGACAATTAAGATGTCATAAACCCTAGAATTTTTTAGATACAGAAATCCCCTTTTAAGTTGTTAATGTAGATCCTCTACTGGTGCTCCAAGGGCATCAACATGAATTAATATGACAAAGTTATACCTGTTTTATGTAGATTACATGTTGCATGTCCTGTTGCAGCCCTGTAATTTCACATGAACATAAAATACCGCATGCTTTCCCTCTATAAAAAATCTACATTGTTAATTGTTTTAATTTCATAGTTGATTAAGAGAAGTGAGTTGTTATTTGCCTCTCTGATATATAATTCATTTATTGTATTTAGGGACTAGACACCTTGGTTGGTGAGCATGGAACTCAGTTGTCTGGGGGACAGAAGCAAAGGGTTGCCATAGCTAGAGCAATTCTAAAAGACCCGCGTATTCTACTTCTAGATGAAGCTACAAGTGCACTTGATGCAGAGTCTGAGCGGATTGTGCAAGAGGCACTTGACAGGGTAATGGTAAACCGAACTACTGTTATTGTCGCCCATCGCTTAAGCACAGTGAGGAATGCTGATATGATTGCTGTTATTCACCGAGGAAAGATTGTTGAAAAAGGTAAAAACCTTGGGCTAATAGTCAGAGAAACTACTGTGCTACAAAAGCCATGAGTACTACTTTGATACTGCTTCTTCCTTGAGCTTGGGAACAACTCTCTCTCTCTCTCTCTCAGTTCCCTCATTCTGCATGTGAGTCAGAGAAGTATGTACAGTAACTTATTGTCCTTTCTTGTTTACCAGGTTCACATACTGAACTACTCAAAAATAGTGATGGAGCCTACTGCCAGCTTATACGGTTGCAAGAAATGAACCAAGAGTCAGAACATAATGCCATCAATGATCAAGACAAACCAGAGCTTACAGTGGAATCGGGAAGGCATTCAAGCCAACGCATGTCTTTATTAAGATCCATAAGTCGTGGATCATCTGGAATTGGAAATAGCAGCCGGCATTCATTCTCAGTCTCATTTGGCTTACCTACAGGGCTCAACATCCAGGAAACCATGTCAGAAAAATCTAATACCCTTCCTGAAGAACCACCGAAACAGCCCAAAGAAGTCTCAATCCGCCGCCTTGCACATCTCAACAAACCAGAGATCCCGGTGATGTTACTTGGTGTTTTGTCTGCAATCGTCAATGGCTCTATATTTCCAGTTTTTGGTATATTAATTTCCAGTATAATCAAAACCTTCTATGAGCCACCAAGTGAGCTTCGTAAGGATTCACGATTTTGGGCTTTGATGTTTGTTGTCCTTGGGCTGGCTTCATTAGTGGCATCTCCTGCACGAACATACTTTTTTTCCGTGGCTGGGTGTAGGTTAATAAGACGGATACGGTCAATGTGCTTTGAAAAGGTGATTCACATGGAGGTTGGTTGGTTTGATAATCCTCAGAACTCGAGTGGTGCAATTGGTGCAAGGCTATCTGCAGATGCAGCAACTGTCCGCAGCCTGGTTGGTGATGCACTGGCTCTGCTTGTTCAGAACACTGCAACAGCAATTGCTGGTTTGGTTATTGCTTTCCAAGCAAGCTGGCAGCTGGCTCTTATAATCCTTGTTTTGATTCCTCTGATAGGAATTAGTGGATGGGCTCAGATGAAATTTATGAAAGGATTCAGTTCAGATGCAAAGGTCTGAAGTTAAACTCATATAGATTTATTTTTTGTTTAATTGCTAATGCATGCAGATTAAGAGTGCGCTTTTTAAGTGAAAACAGAGGAAAGACAACCATAAAAGCTGTAGTTTATAATATTTGCTCCTGTTTTTTTTTTTTTTTTTTCTTTTCACAAAGCAAACGATCTATTTATTTAGTTATGGATACATTATTGTTTGATCACATTTCAAGCTAAAGTATTTAAAATTGTCTTTAGCAAGGGATACTCAAATTTTATGATACTTCTTAAGACTTGAGCCCTCTTACTGGTTCCAAGATTTTGTTACTCTTATTACTAACTTTTAGACATCATCTAGCCCACATATGTTTAGTTGTTTCCACTTTCTAGTATGTGGAAAATAAAAATCTACTCTTGTTACACCTGAAATCTAAATGTAACTATTTGATGTTTCTATCAAACAAATCACATTAGCATGTGACCAAGACAAAAACTCTCATGGTTGCAGATGATGTATGAGGAAGCATGCCAAGTGGCTAATGATGCGGTTGGGAGTATTAGAACGGTTTCTTCTTTTTGTGCAGAGGAGAAAGTGATGCAATTATACAAAAAGAAATGTGAAGGCCCTATGAAGGCAGGAATAAGACAAGGGTTAATTAGTGGAGTTGGTTTTGGGCTGTCAAATTTCTTGCTGTTCTGTGTATATGCAACCAGTTTCTATGCTGGAGCCCGACTTGTTGAGGATGGAAAGACAACTTTCACCAAGGTTTTTCGTGTAAGTATTCATTTCATCTCATGCGAATCTTCTCAAGATATTCTGGCCTTCATATTGAATATAACAATTTGTTGTGCTTCCAAAATTTAAGATTCAACATACTTGCTGGTATTTGGCAGGTATTTTTTGCTCTTACAATGGCAGCTATTGGAATTTCTCAATCCAGTGGTTTTGCACCTGATGCTAGCAAGGCCAAGACTTCCACTGCCTCAATATTTGCAATTCTGGATAGGAAATCAAAGATAGATCCAAGTGATGAGTCTGGGATGACATTAGACAACATAAAGGGAGAAATAAAGTTTCAGCATGTCAGCTTTAAGTATCCTACCAGGCCTGATATTCAAATTCTCCGAGATCTGTGCTTGGCAATTAATTCTGGGAAGGTAATTCTTATTGGCATTTCATGCTTTGTGTTTCTTCTATAATCTTTTAAAAGGAGGTCTTATTTACAACTTGTTAGAAGCTAGCTGCAATACAATCAATTCTACTGCATGATTGGCATGACCAACATGCAAAACTAATGAACTGGATTGTCTAATTTTTCAGACAGTTGCTTTGGTTGGAGAAAGTGGGAGTGGGAAATCAACAGTTATCTCGTTGTTGCAGAGGTTTTACGACCCTGATTCAGGTGACATTACACTAGATGGGGTTGATATTCAAAGGTTTCAGTTGAAGTGGCTGAGGCAGCAGATGGGTCTAGTGAGCCAAGAACCTGTCTTGTTCAATGACACCATCAGAGCCAACATAGCATATGGAAAGGAAGGAAATGCAACAGAGGCTGAAATTTTAGGTGCAGCCGAGTTGGCAAATGCCCACAAGTTTATCAGTGGGTTGCAACAGGTTTGAACACTGCAACCAAACCAAGCTCTCTTCCCTCTCTTCAAGTCAATTCAATTTAGGTATATGAAATATGAATCTCGTTTAAACTTTAATGAATGAATAAAACCATGGCAGGGGTATGATACCATGGTAGGGGAACGAGGCGTCCAATTGTCAGGTGGTCAGAAGCAAAGGGTCGCAATTGCACGGGCTATAGTAAAGGGACCAAAGATTTTACTACTTGATGAAGCGACAAGCGCGCTGGATGCCGAGTCAGAACGAGTGGTACAGGATGCATTGGACCGAGTTATGGTGAACAGGACGACGATTGTGGTGGCCCACCGGTTGTCTACCATTAAAGGTGCAGACCTAATAGCAGTTGTTAAAAATGGGGTAATCGTAGAGAAAGGAAAGCATGAAAAATTAATAAACATCAAGGATGGTGCCTATGCTTCTTTAGTTGCGCTTCACACGAGTGCCAATGCCTCCTCTTAGTCTAGTCTTCAGATTCTGGGTACAGAGAGAGAGAGAACGAGATGCTCTCCTTTTTTTTTTTCTCTTTTTTGTATTCCTTTCTGGAGCCCCCAATTGAATTTCTGATAAATCAATGCTAATTAAATAGTAAATACACAGAGAAAGAACAGAATAGGCGTGGACCGTGGAGAGTTTCTAATTCTTCGCCTTCTCATAGCCACTCCATTTGCAAATTAATTCAATGAGCTGAGTTTTCAGTTGAAATATATATTTCTTTCACTACCTCTTCTTCTGGGTCGGTTGATCGAGGACTCTGTGGTGTGGGTAGGAGTAGGGGTCTCCATCACTCGATCACCGACAGTTAGGAGCTGTGGAGATGACAATATTAATAGTCTATTACTTTAGTCTTGGGGACAGTTTGATGACGGCTGAATTCCAAGTCGCTGGATTGAATGAATATTAATTGCAGTTTGCTTTATCAAATTTAGTTGATATAAATAATGGGTAAAAGTATTAAAACTGTCTTGACATTTCTGCTAAATACGGAAGCCTCCCCTCGGTTTTCAGATTGGTCGGCAGGTCGGGTGTTGTTGTCAGACAAAAAGACCTCCCCTCCATTATTATTATTATTATTATTATTATTATTATTGTATATTGTTGAAAAATCCAATGTTGCCACTTATGATATTTTGGCCATGACTAATGCCTAATGACCCAAAATCTTTGAAATAAAAAAATCATGATTTTTAAAAACGATCCGGTGACCAAATTGGTCAGGGGTCTGGTTATCGGTTTTGATAAAAAATAAAAAATTTAAAAAAAATGAAAAACAGTTAAAACCATTCGAATGGTTAATTGGCCAATTCAGTGGTTTGCTGATCAAAATCAACGATTTTAAAGTAAAAAATGATTTTAGATGAAAATGGAATCAGTTTTTAGTTTTTCCGGTCCGACTGTCTGATCCAGTCCAGTTTTGAAAACAATGAAAAAAACAGAGATGCAATCGTTTAAGATTTTTTATCATTCCGATTTCTAAGAATCACCGAAAGATGGAAGTCATTTTTAACCTACCAGACAACCACTAGCTCGTATTCTAGTTTCTGTATTTTGCACCTCTCTACTCCACTTCATTATGGGTAGTTGATACATAAAATGACAAAATACTTGTAAGGTTATATTTGAAAGTACTTATGTTAAAAATAAATGTGTACTCAAATAATTGCTTATTTACATTTGGTATCTAACTTTTTCAAGTGAAAATAAAAACTTTTTTTTTTTTATATTGAGGGTTTGATAGTTATTTTTTCTAATAAGTACTTAAATATATATTGTCTTTCATTTTCATTAATATCTTACGAAAGCACTTTAGCTCTTTTTCGCATGGGTTTAGACAAGGCATGAGCCAAAGGATGTGTAGCTTATCCTTGCCGTGTGCAAACCGTGTGACCGTATGAGCACCAGGCTTGTACTGACCAAAGCCAAACTGGAATGACAAATATCTGGGAACCAGCCTATAAAGACCTAGTGGACAAATTAAGGCAAAAACCATTTTTGTGGAAAGCAAATCTGGTATCACAAGCAGGAAGATCAACAATGATACAAGTTGTAGCTCAGTCTCTACTCTCTACCTATGTATCAAATGTCTTCAATTCGTTGCCTAAAAGCACCATTGAAGAGATGGAGAAACTTCAAACAAGTTTTTGGTGGAAGGGCAGAGCTAGAACAAAGGCTTTCCACACAATAGGTTAAGATAAATTTTGTCATCCTATTGATAAAAAAAAACAAGTGTCATCCTAAAAAGGAGGGTGTCTGTGCTTCAGAAAACCAAATACATGAAAGATGGATCCATGTTCCCACTTCAAGGTATGACTTCATATGGAAAATTAGGGACAGAAGGCAAGTCTCCATTTGTGATAATTTCCCACATTAATTAAGGGTGGATATCCTCAACAGGCCGAGGGATCTCAGCACTGCCATACTTCATTAAAAGTTAAAAGACCTAATTTTCTCTATAAAATCAGCCTATACATGCTCAACAAGAGATTTGTCATCATCATCGTCGTCAGTATTTGCAAGCTGAAAGTTCCTTTTAGATATCAGATCTTTACATGGAGGCTCCATTGGGATGGCATCCCCACGAATGATAAAATGAACTTTTTTGAAGGAGGACGACAAAATTTGTCTAGTGTGTAATATGGAAATTGAAACAACCTATCGCTTCTTTTATGCTTGTGCATATATGGAATTGTCATTTCTCATAAAGTTGCATGACAATACAACAGCCGGTCCTATATGGGTTATAATAGAGAATATTGTAAATGCATATATCATAAGGCCCCATATGCAAAATAGGATTGTTACAACTCCATAGAGCAGGAGTTAATGTCGATGGCTCTTTTGTACAATCATGAATAAGTAATCCAACCAGAGTAATATATAGCAGCAGCAGGACGTTGGGTAAAAGTAAAACATCCCTGCATCCAAGGCTGACTGGGTCTACAGGAAGCAAAGAAAAACAATGTCAAAGAGATAACAGTCTTCTATGATGCACCATTAATTGTGCAAATTTTGGACAATAATTCTACTGATCAAATATCAACTAGCTACAAAAGCATATAAGAGGGGAATAAATCTACTATATCAATATCAACTTACCCCTCAATGGATTTCATGTATCATCTTTTAAAGCATAGTATGAGGTTTTGTTGGGGTCAGTGACTAACAGCTATAAAGCTCAGGGGGTCTTTGTCATTGACTGCATAGTATTAGGGGGTGGGGGTTGTAATTTATCCATATAAAAATAGATTTCAATGGATGTAAAGGTGTAAATAGATCTAATTCGAATCAAATTAGGCAAACCCAAATTCATATTTGATTCAAAATTCGATATCTGATAGATATTGAAACTCAATATTGTCCAAATTTGAATTCGATTAAATATTTGAATATTCGATTTGATTCGAATTCATCCAATTAATTATTTTATGTAATTAATAAATATATAAAATAAATATTTTATTTATAAGAAATAGGGAAATTGCCCAAAACTCACCATGAGTTTTCAACATTTCTCTTAAACTCACCACAACTTTTCAAAATGTCTAAAACTCAATGTTAGTAAGTTTTTATTTTCCAAAACTCACCTTCCGTTAGTGCACCATTAATGCTTCTTAACAGAGGTGTCCATGTCAACATAAATAACAATTTTCATGACCAAATTACCCTTGAATGGTGAGTTAGAGGAAAAGTGGTCTTTTTCAGTTTTCAATTTTCTTGTTTTTTTTTTTGCATTTTTAATGTTTTGTTATAATTTCCAATGTTTTTTTTTATAATTTCTGTTTTTTTTACATTTTTCTATTTTCTACAATCTATAAATTTTCCTGTATTTCTGTTATTTATTTACAATGTCTATGTTTTTCTATAATTTTTGGTGTTTTTTCTACAATTTTAAATTTCTGATTTTGTTTTTCAATTTCTACAATCTATGTTTTTATGTATTTTATATTTAAAAATATTTTTTGAATTTTTCTTTTTTTCATGTCTAAATATTAAAATGGTAATATATTAACACCCATTAATTTATTTTGTATATATTTTATATTTTTTTTATGAAGTTTAAAATGGTAATATATTAATGCACGTTAGTTTGTTTAACGTCAAGTTAGTGACATGGTGAGTTTTAGACATTTTGAAAAGTTATGGTGAGTTTAAGAGAAATTTTGAAGACTCATGGTGAATTTTAGACAATTTCTCTAAAAATATATAAATATAAAATTATTTATATAATTTAAGTATTATATATAAATTATATAAAATATCTAATTACTTTATATATTATATATAAAAATTAAATAATTAATCAAATTCAGATATTTATCGAATGGAGTCAGGTCATATCCTAATTCGATCAATTGTAATATTCAAATTATCCGAATTTTAATCGATTATATCAAATTTTGAATTCAAAATTCAGAGTTTTAAATATCGCGCGTTGACACTCTAATGGATGTTTAATTTTGATCAGTATTTGGCTGACATACAGGAATCCATCATCTGCTTATATATCCTAACAACTTGATCCCCAAGCAAACATCTATATATACAAATACAATTCAATAGTTAGCTGGATTAAAAAATTGGCAAGTTGGCAAATTTAAGGCACGTCAGAGGCTGTACATAACTACATATACAATACAAATACATCAATGAAACAACGATGGTTCTACCGCCCACAGTTTTTCTCCAAATTGATTAGTATATTTTTTACATGTTTTGACGAGAGAGAGAACCGAAAGTTGGGATCTGCTGCTCCCATGTCGCACCGCTGCGTGTAACGGGCTACGGAGAGCGATGCGACTCGCGAGAAGAGCAGAAGATCCGGGTTCACCCCGTCGGCTCTAGCCTCTAACGGCAGGCTAATAACCAGAGCTCACATCACATCTATATATCTTCTCTCCACGACGCATGCGCTTCATTTTGACTTTGCAGCTTTTAAAATCATTTTAATGGCGCATGACCCACATCAGTACAGTAGTACTACTCTAATTCTAAAGCCTCAATTCATATGACTATGAGCTTGTTTTCATATATAATTCATTAAAAACTAGGCCTTTGAGAAGTTTATATCTTACGGCCATGACTTTACTCAGCAGCTGCACTAAGTTAAACTAGCTATTGTTGTAAAAGAACCAACTGAAAGCCCGATACATTCTGAGTAGGGGAAAACGGAATCTTCCATTATCCGTTCATTAATTCTTTGACTTCTGATACTCGAGTACATCTGTAGTACTGCTTGCTCCCCACGGAAACTCCTACAAAGCACCCTATATATATATATATATATATAATTTCTTTGATAAGCACATATAAATATTTGGGTTGAATAAAAAGAAGAAATAAGTACCAAGAATTTAAACAGGAAGCCGAAGAAATCAGCAAAGGTGTAAACCCCCCAGATTCTGCAATTCCATCAAGGTACACTCTTTTCTGTTTTTTTTTTTTTTGGCAGAGTAGCTTGCATTAGGAAAATAAAAGAAAATGTACATCTTAGAGGATTGGCAACAGTCAACTATTATGTTTATGGTCGTTTTGTTTTTTTCAGTGATTTCTGCTGGTATTAAATGGTGACTTTGTAATGCTAATGTGGAAGGCGAAATTGCAGAGTAATGAATGATAGAGGTCTCTGTTTTTCTTAATTGAAAATGATGTCCAATTGTCCTGTCCTCTACTTTTCATTTCCATCTTTTCATTGTTTTCACTGATCTTGTTGTTTGTGAAGGTTTGTATCACCATATTTTCCTAAAAAGTTGCAGCAGCAGATATTTGTTTCTGCAATTCGTACTCTTAGACTTTCAGGTGCCAAGATGCACCGGTTCTTTTCTCTGGTGTCGTTAGTTACTTGAGTAAAGATTGATTGTTTTTTTTTTTTTTTTTTTTCTTCGTTTTGGTGTGGAATCGTCATTTATAAGAAGAGAACTCAAATTATAGTGTTTTGCAGTTATATGATTTAGCTAGGTTCCGTTATTCCAAGCTGAGAAATAGCAGAACATAGAATAGAAGCGAGTGCTGGCAACATGGATGATGAAGAGAGGAGGGGAGATACAAATACAAACCAAGAGGCCACCGTTGCGATGAATCACCACCCACCTCAGACAGGAAATGGTGGAGATGAAAAACAAGATTTGAAGAAGAAAGGAGAAGAAGATGAGAGGAGTGAGAAGAAGAGCATCCCATACTACAAATTGTTCTCCTTTGCGGATGGCACAGACATGGGAATGATGGTGGTGGGCACAATATCTGGAATTGCAAATGGGGTGTCCATGCCCCTCGTCATCCTACTGTTTGGCCAGTTGATCGATTCTTTTGGACACACCCAGGGCACCAACAATGTGGTTCACGAAATTTCCAAGGTATGTACTATGTACTAGGTATGTATTACTACATTCTAATTAATTAAAGCCTATTTAATTAAAAGAATTAATTCTAATACCATATTTTTCTTGCATCATAGATTTTCCCACCCAAACATATATATGTATATATATATATATATATATATATATTGCCTATATCGCACTGATGTGACAGTGTTTTACCTTGAAACAGGAACATATATTATCAATCAAGCTCTCATAAACAAATTGACTAGTTCTTTAAAAAAATAAAAAATAAAACAGATTCAGTTTTACCGACTGTTGGTGAGCCAATTGGTCCAACCATTTGAACTGGCCGGGTCATACAACAGTACTGATTCAAACATGGAGACATGAGAGCATGTGTCACGTGAAAATCTCATCGTCCTTCATTTATCTTTCCGCTATTGTAAGCGTAAATTGTCTTCGTTGAAATAAATCAAATATGTTTAATTTCTCTGCAGCCAAATATAATTTCTTAATTGCTAGTATATATAGAAGAATATATTCTTCTTATTTCTTCACTTGGGAATGCTTAAGCTCAGATGGGCTCAATCAGTAACAACTTTTCTTTTCTGATTATTATATATTATGTTCAGGTTTGTCTCAAACTGATCTACTTGGCTGCGGGAACCGCTGTAGCAGCATTCTTGCGTAAGTTCATCTCTCCACTCCTCTATCTCTTAGGACAAGGTAAAACGATAAATCATTAAAATAGAAAAAATGAAAATTAATGTTTTTAGTTGATGGTAAGTTGGCAACCTCAACCAACCTGAATGGGCATTACAAATGCAAACAGATGGTGGTGGTATGGTCAATTATAATTTTAACTAGTTCAATTATAATTTTGTAATTTTAATTTTAACCAGTTCATCGAATATAAAAATCAATTTGAAAGGAAAATGGCCAATTATACAAAGAATAATCAAAATGGTCAATCCAGAATGTCATCAGATAGGGGACCCACTGGGGTGTGGTTATATTTTCAATCCTATTGTCCATATCAGTCACATACTCATACATATGTCCCACCTATATATGTTGGTGATTCCACAGTTAATGTTTCAAAGCTTAAACATTTTAACATTACCAACAAAAATGGGCTTACTTTCAAATGTGGTAATATGTTTTGGACTGAACAATTTCCATTGTGATTTAGTGAAACTATGAAATATTCTACATATATTTTTGTAGTTTTTATTAGGGTTATTAACTAAAACATTCGCTACACTTTCATAGATTTACTAAGACCTATCTTATAGTTTGTATTTTACTAAAATATCTACTATAGTTTGCTTAATTAATCTTCTATGTAAAGAATTGTTTGTGTTGCTATTTGAAAATGATCAAGTGATCACCTAAACCAAATAAAAAAAAAAAAATGTTTAAGGGCATGGGCCAATGTTTATTCCCAAATTACCCTTGATATGTCATACCAAACTTTGAGAAAGAATCAATGTTTAGTTTCCAAATTTACCTAACAATTAATGTTTGGTTTCAACACAATGAAGAAGAAGAAAGAGAACAATGCATGGTCTTCAATTTCTTCATCTATAATAGTGTATCCTCCTCCTTGAACAAAGAAAATAACTGATGGAATAAAATGATTATCCACATTTTATTAGGGTCAAGAATGACATTTTCATTTGTATTTTCTTTTGATTAAACTAGAATAAAGCAACGTGCTATAAGTGTAAAAACGAAGAGAGGGACATAAGTTAAGGTTATATAATCAAATTTAACTTTTATACTTAACAACTTTTGTCTTAACAAAAGCTTGATTAAATCAGTTGCATATTATAAATAAATATATAACATACTATATATATTTATATATAATACATAAATAGTTAAGCTGGTTTTTTTCTAGATTAACTGAAAACTGAATCGATCATTCGGTTTTCAAAAATACCGTACTGATCGGTTCGGTTAACCGTTTTTTTAATATTTTTTGGTTTTTCGGTTCGGTTTTTTATGAGCACCCTCGCCCGAGTTGCAGCTCTACCATGGAATGGCTGTGGTACAGTATCTGTATGTCAACAGGTAGAACTATCACTGAGAGAACTTTTATTATTTGCAGAGGTGGCTTGTTGGATGATCACAGGGGAGAGACAGGCTGCACGGATACGGAGTTTATACCTGAAAACGATATTGAGGCAAGATATCGGTTTCTTTGATAGAGAAGCAAACCCAGGAGAAGTTGTTGGAAGGATGTCCGGTGACACTGTTCTGATTCAAGACGCCATCGGTGAGAAGGTAGACCTCTTAGAGTAGCTAGCGAATTTCTTTTCCTAACATTTTCACCATTTATATACTTGATTTAGGTTAAGAAATATTAATTGAACGGCAAATTCATTTCCTCACTCTCTTCCTTGTCAATGCATGTTGCAGGTTGGCAAGTTTATACAGTTGATGTCGATATTCGTGGGTGGCTTCGTGGTAGCATTCGCCAAAGGCTGGCTTCTCACCCTTGTCATGTTATCTTCCATTCCTCTTCTTGTAGTCGCTGGTGCAGTCATGTCCATTGTTATAGGGAAGATGACATCCCGTGGACAAACTGCTTACTCACAGGCAGCAATAGTTGTGGAACAGACACTCAGCTCTATCAGAACGGTATGCGCTCAGCTCGCAAATTTCGACTTTTCTCCTCTCAAAGTGAAACTGATGTTCATTAATATATATATATATATATATATATATATTAATTGTAAAACTTTCTTTCTTTTATGACTATATACGTACAGGTCGCCTCATTTACTGGAGAGAAGGAAGCTATAACTAAATATAACAAGTCACTAAGGACTGCATATAAATCCGGTGTTCTTGAGGGTTTGGCTGTTGGGTTAGGCCTTGGTGCTGTCTTTTTCATCATATACTGCGGTTATGCTTTGGCAGTTTGGTATGGTGGAAAGCTGATACTTGATAAAGGCTATACAGGGGGCCGAGTTGTTAATGTAATTGTTGCTGTCTTGTCTGGTGCCTTGTAAGTTGCAAATTTCTTCTTCTTTTGCATGGATGGTTTTCCCCCCACTTCTGATGTCAAATTATTAATCCAATAATGCAAGAAAACTTGAAGATGTCTGCTCATTGTTTCTACATATATACATATATACATGTTTGTAGTCTCCAAGTCTATGACATTTGCATAGTATGATTTTGATTGTTTATGCTTTAATAAGGTTTTCTTTCATTATTCAATTCCTTTTGCATTCCAGGTCCTTAGGTCAGGCATCTCCATGCATGAGCGCATTTTCTGCAGGGCAAGCAGCAGCATTCAAGATGCTTGAGACAATCAAGAGAAAGCCAGAGATAGACTCCTATGACAACAAGGGGAAGCTTCTGAATGATATTCGTGGAGATATCGAATTGAGGGATGTTTACTTCAGTTATCCGGCTAGACCAACTGAGCAGATATTTAGTGGGTTTTCTCTTTCCGTTCACAGTGGCACAACTGCAGCTTTGGTTGGACAGAGTGGAAGTGGGAAGTCGACAGTGATCAATCTGATAGAGAGATTTTATGATCCTCAAGCTGGTCAAATTCTCATTGATGGAATAAATCTCAAGGAGTTTCAGCTTAAATGGATTAGGGGCAAAATCGGGCTCGTTAGCCAGGAACCCGTACTGTTTGCTTCTAGTATTAAAGACAATATAACCTATGGGAAGGACGGTGCTTCTCTTGAAGAGATCAGATCTGCAGTCGAACTTGCCAATGCTGACAAATTCATAGATAAACTTCCTCAGGTATTAATTTTGGAATACTTTGGTTACTTTGATCTCTATTTAATTGCCATTCTAACATTGTTGTAATCAATTTGAAGAAATAATACTTCTTTTACATTTTATTGTTATTATACTGTGTTCATTTTTTCCATTCAGGGACTGGAAACTTTGGTTGGTGAGAATGGAGTTCAGCTGTCTGGAGGCCAGAAGCAAAGAGTTGCTATAGCGAGAGCAATTCTAAAAGAACCACGAATCCTACTCCTAGATGAAGCAACAAGTGCACTTGATTCAGAATCTGAGCGAATTGTGCAAGAGGCATTGGACAGGTTTATGGTCAACAGAACTACCATCATCGTTGCTCATCGCTTGATTACAGTTAGGAATGCTGATATGATTGCTGTCGTTCATCAAGGAAAGATTGTAGAACAAGGTATTTTTAATATGTAGATTCATTAATTCCTACCATACCAGGTGAGCTTTCCCAGTAGAGTCAATTTCATGGATTCTATTTTGTTCTGTAGTCATATAAGAATTTCTTAGGCATGAGGGTTACCTACTAATCTACTATATTGATTTTATCAATGTATGGGAAAATAGTTTTACATTAATTAATAGTTGTCAATTGATCAGGCTCTCATTCTGAGTTACTCAAGGATCCCAATGGAGTATACTGCCATCTAACACAGTTGCAAGAAGTGAACCAAGATTCAGAACATCAAGCACTAAATGTAGAACCAGACATTATAGTGGATTCTCAGAGGCATTCAAGCAGTCGTATTTCCCTATTACGCTCCATAAGTAGGGGATCATCGGGGGTTGGAAACAGCAGCCGCCATTCGTTCTCAGCCTCATTTGGTCTACCCAATGGATTTAATATCCAAGACACTGCAGTAATAGAATCCCGTACCCCACTTCCACCACCTTCTCAACAGCCAGTGACAGTCCCACTCTGGCGCCTTGCCTATCTGAATAAGCCAGAGATCCCAGTCCTAGTACTTGGAGTGATATCAGCAGGAGTCAGTGGTGCAATACTTCCAGTTTATGGGATATTCATCTCTAGTGTAATAAAGACATTCTTTATGCAGTCAAGTGAACTTAAGAAGGACTCACACTTTTGGGCTATCATGTTTGTTGTCCTTGGCCTGGTATCATTACTGGCATTTCCATCAAGGACATACTTCTTTTCAGTTGCTGGTTGTAAGTTAATAGAAAGGGTCCGATCAATGTGCTTCAAAAAGGTGGTTTACATGGAGGTTGGTTGGTTTGATGACCCCGATCACATGAGTGGTGCCATTGGTGCAAGGCTTTCTGCAGATGCAGCAACCGTGCGGGGTCTGGTAGGGGATTCCCTTGCCCTGCTCGTGCAGAATGCTGCAACAGCAATTGTGGGTTTGGTCATTGCTTTCCAAGCAAACTGGCAATTGTCTCTTATAATCCTTGCTTTGCTGCCTCTAATAGGTCTTAGTGGATTGGCCCAATTTGAGTTCGTCAAAGGATTTAGTGCAGATGCGAAGGTTTGATCTAGACTCGTGTTGATTCATTATATTTTTAATGCATTTAGAAGGAAAAAATGCATTTCAAAGTGCACAAAGTTAACAAAATATGTAAAAATAAGTCCATATGAGGCCTTTTAGTGACTATTTTTCAAACTAAACCTGTATCCTCCTTGGTTTGTGTTGAACATGATGTCAAAATTAATGTTGCAGATGATGTATGAAGAAGCAAGCCAAGTTGCTAAAGATGCTGTTGGGAGCATTAGAACAGTTGCTTCTTTTTGTGCAGAAGAGAAGGTGATGCAACTGTACAAAAAGAAATGTGAAGGCCCATTGAAAACAGGGATGAGGCAAGGGTTGGTAGGTGGGGTTGGTTTTGGGCTGTCCTTTTTCTTCCTGTACTGTGTTTATGCAACCAGTTTCTATGCTGGAGCACGGCTTGTTCAGGATGGAAAAACAACACCTTGGAATGTTTTCCGTGTAAGTATCCCATCCATCCACATTTATGATGTAAATTATTCTAGTCCTTTGAGATGAGTTCCTGGTTTTGATTTTCTTTATTGCAAATCTCCTGCTCTGCAGGTTTTCTTTGCACTCTTCATGATAGCTGTTGGAATCTCTCAATCTAGTTCTTTTGCACCTGATTTCACCAAAGCCAAGTCTTCTACTGCTTCCATTTTTGGAATTCTTGACCAGAAGTCCAAGATAGACCCAAGTGATGACTCTGGATTAATTTTAGAAAATGTGAAGGGAGAAATTGAATTTTCACATGTCAATTTTAATTACCCAACAAGGCCTGACATTCAAATTTTTCAAGACCTCTGCTTGGCCATCCATTCCAACAAGGTAATTGTTATCAACATTTTAGAATCTATTAATTCAAATGATCATACTGTACTAATAATCTGAATCTCTTGTCCATCAGACAGTTGCTCTGGTTGGAGAAAGTGGATGTGGGAAATCAACAGCGATATCATTGTTGCAGAGATTTTATGATCCTAGTTCAGGCCACATTACTCTAGATGGAATAGATATTCAGAAGTTTAAGCTGAAGTGGTTGAGGCAGCAGATGGGCTTGGTGAGTCAAGAACCTGTCTTATTCAATGACACCATCCGAGCCAACATTACATATGGAAAGGAAGGAAATGCTACAGAAGCTGAGATTATATCTGCAGCTGAACTGGCAAATGCCCACAAGTTCATTAGTGGATTGCAACATGTTGGTACACTGTAACACTTAACTGTGCTCAATTCATCATTTCTCTGAAACAAAAGAAATAATTAGTTTGTTTATCTGTCAAAACTAATACAGGGGTATGATACAATAGTAGGAGAGAGAGGAGTCCAATTGTCAGGTGGGCAAAAGCAACGTGTGGCAATTGCACGTGCCATAGTGAAGGGGCCAAAGATCCTACTACTTGATGAAGCAACAAGTGCAATTGATGCTGAATCTGAGAGAGTGGTCCAAGTTGCATTGGACCAAGTCATGGTGGATCGAACCACAGTTGTAGTGGCTCACAGATTATCCACAATTAAGAATGCAGATTTGATTGCAGTGATCAAGAATGGAGTCATTGCTGAAAAAGGGAAGCATGAAACATTAGTCAATATCAAAGATGGTGTTTATGCGTCTTTGGCTGCAATTTACATGGCTGCTGCTAATGAGTCATCTACATGAGTTTCTAGTTATGATTCTTCATTAGTGTTAAGAATGCAGATTTTATTTGCTTTTTCTTTTTTATTATTTTAGGATGTAAAATTAGAGGGTGAATCTTTGTGGTCTACAATCTCTATTATATCTATACCTGGCCAATCGATATAACTATACGAGGGAGAAAACTTTCCAGGGACATTTTTGTGGTACGAATTAAAACAAGTTCTACATTAACACCAAACAAGTTACTTGCGTGTTGTGACATTGCAATTTGCAAGTTGCATTTCACCCTACTACAAGTTGCGCTTGATGCTATACATGTTATGGGGCTCATGTATCAACATGTGGACATAAAAGTGTATCCTTTTTGTTGAAGATTAATTAGTCTTATGATGTTTTTCTGAGTAGATGTTTTATGTTAGTTGTTAGATAGGAGGTGGGGACCACAATAGTTATGTGAGTCCAAATTTTATTATGTTTTTGAGTGTTATATATGCTGTTTTATGTTTTGCCGCTCTATAAGGGCATAGTTATCTTTGTACTGTTCTATTATTTTAATATAAATAATAAGTGAAGGGGGCGACCAGATTATTGCTCTCTTTTCTTTTCAACTTCTCTTCTTCTCTTCTTCTCTTCTTCTCCTTCTCTCTTCCTTCTCTCTTTAATAAACTACTTTTCTTTTATATTTTTTAATTTAGCAGATTTCTACTCTTTTATGAGCTCCATTTGTTTGCAATGCAAATCTAGACCGGATGCAAAACTTGCACCTGGTTCAGATTTACATTTTTTTTAACTACTAGTGGTGGGGCACGTGCATTGCACATACAAGTTTGTCATTGTAAATGAAGTCCCATTAAAATACATCTATCTCTGTTTCACTTGCCCTAATAGTAATGTGGCTGATCCAAGCCTTGCATTGGATAAAAGTTTTAGGAATAATAAATATTAATTGGAAGATGGGAATGTGACACATCTCACTTGGTAACATGAAGGTCCCAAAGGGATAACTTTCATTGATGAAGGCCAACAGTATAGGTGGTTGAGAGCGATTTTGGGCTGGTCACATTCAATGGTCCACATGTGTGAAGGAGAACACAAATAAGCAGACTTACCAGCCAATCGAATAGCAGAAAAAACAGAGGAAATAGCCAAGGATATGAGCTCATGAATCTTATCTTCAGTCAAATTTCCCTGTGCATCTAGTTTGTGAGCTGATGAGGATGATGTAGTATCAGTTGGAGTTGGTTCAGCTGAGGCTTGATAAGCCTTATGTTGTCCTTTCTTGGGGGGTTTGACTAGGCATTCTACAATAATGTGTCCCTGTTGTTTGTAGTAGGTGCAGAAATTTTTCTTCTTACAGTGGGATGCTACATGTCCATATTCTTTGCATTCATAACATTGCATCTTCGAGATATCCTTCTTCCCCTTCTGTTTGGTGGCCAAGAAGACAGTATCCATTTCATGTTCATTCTTCTGATCAAGTGTAGACTAAGTGAGGAAATGAGATTCATCCCTTAATAACTCACCAAGTATATATCAAGATCTGGTACAGGCTCTCTACTGAGTATACTAGAGTGTAGGGTTTCATAATCAGATCTTAGATGCATCAAAAAATGCAGTCTTTCTCTTACTGAGATGTTTCTTCATAGTTTTCACACAACAGTCTATAGAGAGATCCCCAAAACGAGCCAATTCATATTCAGTCCAAAAGTTCACAAACCCAGCATAGTATTCCTGAATCCGCTTCTCCCCTTAAACACGAGAAAATATCAACTTCAATTTGATATTGCCTAGACATATTCGATTGTTGATAAACCTTTTCAAGGTATTCAAACATGTCATGGGCAGATTTGAGTCCCCTCATCGAAATACTGACATCTATAGTAACATCCATAATTTTGGAAGAAAAGAATTGAATAAGTGCTTATTATATAAGCACTTAAAAAAGCTGGAAATTTGGGTTTGAAAAACAAGCGCTTATTTTTAAATAAAAATTTATTTCGGGCTTATTTTCCAAACACCAATAAGTGCTTAATGGTGTAGTCTTGACTCAAATAAGCACTTATTTTTAAGCACTCCCAAATTAAACATGGCCTAAAATAATCATGATTCATGAATCTTGGTCTCAGATGCTTGAAGACTTTGTCTCTCCCTGAACGTCCATTGCCAAAGAAGGTCTTCTTGAAGCTTTAGAAAAGTATCTCTCGATTAAGCACCGTTACTCAGGTTGTTGAATTCCAGCAAGTTTCAGATATGAACCTAAGCTACCATCTGTGGAATGCGTATGTCAACCTCTTAAATGCCATTGCAACATGATTTTTGACAATCCAAGTGAAGGTTAGTGATGGAGGCCCATCCCAAGGCCCATCTCACTCCTAGGGGCGGCAGCTCCTAGGATAAGGTCAAGATTATCCCAAGACTCATCAAGAATTCAAGAATTCAAGACTCATCAAGAATTCAAAGAATCCAAGACTCATCAAGAATTCAAAGAATCCAAAACTCATCAAGAATTCAAAAATTCTAGATAATCCAAGATTCATGCATGGATAAGATCAAGGGAGATCAGACGGGGGAGATCAAGTCAAGAAGAGTTCGATCCTATCTACAAGTTTGAGATGTTTAGATCAAATCTAATTTCTTTTCCTAGTTCTTTTATAATTTCTCAATGTATTATAAATACTGCTATTTCCCAGAATTATGAATCAATTCATACTTCAGATTTCAGAATTTCTTCAAGTTCTCTTCTTCCTATTTTCGCCACCTTTTCTCTCTCCTAGAGAAATCGGTGTTATTCGCTAGGTGCTAGCGAACGCCCGGTGCTTGCATAGCCAGCTCCGGTTCTCATTGCTTCCATGCTGCGTCAGGTGGTATCAGAGCAGGGAATTCGCCCAGTCATGTCCAACCCAAACGGTAGCAGTCGCAACCCACCCCGTGACGGAGATCAGGGGTTCCCAGCTATTTGGAGAGCAATCGAAGAGCAGCGTACAACCACACGTAACATCGAACGGCAGTTGGCAGAGGTGACTGAACAACTGCAAACCTTGTTTCGGGAGGTTGTCCCACGAATCCAGGAAAATCCACAGCAGATCGCAGGAGACGACCACAACAGACCACCCGTCGCTACTGCATCCCGACGCCCAGTTCTTGACGACGACAGTGATGACGATTTCGAATTTGGTGGTGCTCCAGTTCTTCCCGGCAACGACGGAAACGGTAGAAATTGGCACAATCAAGGTAATTTCAACCCCCGTAGGAATAATGATGAATTTAAACTCAAGGTAGATATTCCTACTTTTAGTGGAGATCTTGGTATAGAGGGACTTCTAGATTGGATCACAGAAGTCGATAGGTTCTTTGATTACATGGAAATACCAGAGGAATGAAGGGTAAAATTAGTAGTTTTCCGATTAAAGGGAGGCGCATCTATTTGGTGGGAACGGATGAGAGAGACCCGGATGAGAGAAGGAAGGGGTCCTATTCGAACCTGGAGGCGCATGAAACAATTGATCAGAGGTAGATTCTTACCTCCTGACTATGAACAATATATGTTTGAATCTTATCAGAGGTGTGTGCAGGGTTCTCGTAGTGTTAATGAATATACATCTGAATTTTTGAGATTAGCTGAAAGAAATCAATTATCTAAAAGTGATAACCAACAGGCAGCCCGTTATCTAAGCGGTTTAAGACCGTCTATCAGAGATAAAATTGGTGTACAGATGGTTCTTAGTGTGCAGGAAGCAAGGAACCTAGCCTTGAAAGCAGAATTAATGTTCCAAGACAAGGCACGCAATGATAATTATCGCCGGTACAGCGGGAGCGACAATAGGTCGACAACTGTCGATAGAAACAAATCAGTTCCGGTAGTACAACCTTCTCACCTGGCAAGTACAAGTAACGCCGGTAAGGCTACTACAGGAGGACATACTCGAGGTAATCCTTCCAACCCTCATAAACCCAGTAACCCTTATGCAAGGCCTGCTCCTATTAAATGTTTTAAATGTAATGAGGTTGGACATAGATCTAGTGATTGTCCCAGGAGGAAGGCAGTTAATATGGTAGAAAGGGAGGAGGAAGAAGATATTGAGGATGAAGTATATTGTGGACCTGATGGAGAGGATGAAGAGGGTCCATATGAACATGAGGAGTATACTTGTGTGGTAAGAAAATTAATGTTGTCCCAGAAAAATAATGATACTTCTCAAATGCACAGATTATTTCGTACCAGATGTACTATCAAGGGAAAATTATTTAATTTAATTATTGACAGTGGTAGTCAGGAAAATATTATTTGCAGGGATGTCATCCAACAATTACAGCTGATTCCTGAAAAACATCCCAACCCATACACAATTGGGTGGATCAAGGAAGGAGGCGGCGTACGAGTGGAAGAATGCTGCAAGGTACCTTTTTCAATTGGTAAGTACCATGATGAAGCATATTGTGATATTGTAGATATGGATGCTTGCCATATTTTATTAGGGAGGCCTTGGCAATTTGATACAGATGCAAGGCACATGGGTAGGAAGAATACCTACCAACTTGAAAAAGAAGGTACACGCTATACTTTGTTACCCATAGCAGAAAAAAATATTACAAATACTCCAAAGGCACATGAGAAAAATTTCCTTACCATCACCCATCATCATGCTGAATTTGTTAAAGAATGTAAGGATACTCATGAGATACATTTGTTAGTAGTAAAGGGAGAAGATGTTAATGATGAAAATACAATTCCAGTTGAAATATAGGGACTACTGGATGAATTTAATGATGTAGTCCAGAGGAGTTACCAAATGAACTCCCTCCCCTAAGAGATATACAGCACCATATTGATTTTATTCCAGGTGCTAGTCTACCTAACCTCCTACATTACAGGATGAGTCCCACGGAGAATGAAATTTTACGTGAAAAGGTAGAAGAATTATTGAAAAAGGGACACATTCAAATCAGCATGAGTCCTTGTGCAGTACCTGCCTTATTAACACCTAAGAAAGATGGCAGTTGGAGAATGTGTGTCGACAGCAGGGCCATTAACAAGATCACCATTGGGTACAAATTTCTCATTCCTAGGCTGGACGACATGCTGGACCAATTAAGCGGAGCTGTAATTTTCTCAAAAATAGATCTCAGGAGTGGATACCATCAAATCAGGATCCATCCCGGAGATGAATGGAAGACAGCCTTCAAGACTAGAGATGGCTTGTTTGAGTGGTTGGTCATGCCCTTTGGACTAACCAACGCACCTAGCACTTTCATGAGGCTGATGAACCAGGTATTGCGCCCCTTCATTGGTAAATTTGTGGTAGTCTATTTTGATGATATTTTGATATACAACAAGTCTATCACTAAGCATGTGGAACATATTAGGGAGGTCCTGAAAACATTGAGGGAAAATAAATTATATGCTAATTTGAAGAAATGCATCTTTATGAATGATAATTTATTATTCCTGGGATTTATTATAAGCAAGGATGGTGTGAAAGTAGATGAAGAAAAGGTGAAAGTCATTAGGGAGTGGCCGACCCCATCCATTGTCACAGATGTCAGGCAATTTCATGGGTTGGTAACCTTCTATAGGCATTTTATTAAGAATTTTAGTAGTATCATGGCTCTCATTACTGAATGCTTGAAAAAGGGGAAATTTCAATGGGGGGAAGAACAAGAGCAAAGTTTTGCTCTCATAAAAGAAAGGTTATGTACTGCTCCTGTTCTTGCCTTACCAGACTTCAATAAATTATTTGAAGTTGAATGTGACGCCAGTGGAGTTGGCATAGGGGCTGTATTGTCCCAAGAGAAAAGGCCCATTGCTTTCTTTAGTGAAAAATTATGTGAAGCCAGGAGAAAGTGGTCTACCTATGACAAGGAATTTTATGCTGTGATAAGAGCCTTGAAAACATAGGAACACTATTTAATTGCAAAGGAATTTGTTCTCTATACTGACCACCAGGCCCTAAAATATCTTAGTGGGCAAAAGCAATTAAGGAGTGATTTACATGCCAGATGGTCTGCTTTCCTAGACAAGTTCCCATATAAAATTGTGTATAAGATAGGACAGCAAAATAAAGTGGCTGATGCACTTAGTAGGCGTGTAGCTCTCATCAAGACCCTCAGTGTTGAGATCGTGGGTTTTGAATGCCTAAAAGACTTATATGCCCAAGATGAAGACTTCCAACAGGTATGGGAGAAATGTGTGAATAAGCAGCCAGCAAAAGACTTCTTTATTTATGATGGGTTCCTTATGAAAGGGGAACAACTGTGTATCCCTTGCACCTCCCTCCGCGAAAAGATCATCAGGGATTTGCATGGGGGTGGTTTAGCAGGACACTTGGGAAGGGACAAAACAGTAGAAGCAGTTAGGGGGCGATATTATTGGCCAAAATTAAGAAGGGACATGTCTACCATCGTAAGCAGGTGCTATGTTTGTCAGACAACTAAGGGACAAACCCAGAACACAGGTCTCTACATGCCCCTACCCGTTCCTACTGCTATATGGGAAGACTTGTCCATGGACTTTGTGCTAGGCTTGCCAAAGACCTAGAGGAACATGGACTCCGTCTTCGTGGTGGTTGATAGGTTCTCAAAAATGGCTCACTTCCTCCCATGCAAGAAAACAGCAGATGCATCCGCAACAGCCAAATTATTTTTCAGGGAGATTGTTTGCTTACATGGGGTACCCAAAACCATCACTTCAGATCGTGACACACGGTTCCTCAGTCACTTTTGGATGACCCTGTGGAGGTTGTTTGATTCATCACTTAATTTCAGCAGTACAGCCCATCCGCAGACAGATGGACAAACAGAAGTGGTAAATCGAACCTTAGGGAATTTAATTCGCAGCATATGCCAGGAACGGCCGAACAGTGGGACTTCGCCATAGCCCAGGCTGAGTTCGCCTATAACAATGCAGTGCACAGTTCTACAGGCAGATCCCCATTCTCCGTCGTGTATATGAAGGTCCCTAACCATGCACTGGATTTAGTGAAGCTACCCAAGGAACCCAGTGCCAGTATCTCAGCAGAGCAGATGGCAGAACAAATTCAGTCCGTCCAAGAGGCCGTGAAGCAGAAACTAGAGCAATCCAACGCCAAGTACAAGATGGCCGCAGACAAACACCGCCGACCTCAAGTATTTGATGTAGGTGATGAGGTTATGGTCTTCTTAAGGAAGGAAAGAATTCCCGTAGGTACCTACAACAAGTTGAAGCCTCGGAAGTATGGTCCATACAAGATCGTGAAGAAGATTAATGATAATGCCTATATAGTGGACCTACCAGATCATATGGGTATATCCAAGACCTTCAACGTGGCTGACCTTCACCGGTACCTGCCAGAGATAACACTTGCCTATCCTCGTCATGACTCGGGGTCGAGTTCTCTCCAAGTGGGGGAGAATGATGGAGGCCCATCCCAAGACCCATCTCACTCCTAGGGGCGGCAGCTCCTAGGATAAGGTTAAGATTATCCCAAGACTCATCAAGAATTCAAGAATTCAAGACTCATCAAGAATTCAAAGAATCCAAGACTCAACAAGAATTCAAGAATTCTAGATAATCCAAGATTCATGCATGGATAAGATCAAGGGAGATCGGACGGGGGAGATCAAGTCAAGAAGAGTTCGATCCTATCTACAAGTTTGAGATGTTTAGATCAAATCTAATTTTTTTTCCTAGTTCTTTTATAATTTCTCAATGTATTATAAATACTGCTATTTCCCAGAATTATGAATCAATTCATACTTCAGATTTCAGAATTTCTTCAAGTTCTCTTATTCCTATTTTCGTCACATTTTCTCTCTCCTAGAGAAATCGGTGTTATTCGCTAGGTGCTAGCGAATGCCCGGTGCTTGCATAGCCAGCTCCGGTTCTCATTGCTTCCACGAAAAGATCTGGGGAAGCTCCGTTAATCCCAGATGAGTTGCCATTTAAGTCAAGATGTAAAAGGAATTCCATCTCCAGCATTCAAATCTGCCTCTTCTTGTACAAAATAAGCTTGATCTAGCATGATTTGAAGACATGTGATTTAACTGTGAATTGCTTCAAAAAAGCCACCGACCTAACACCTAGTCGAGCTAATTGAAATTTATGACATTGAAGAACTAAAGCTTCTCTCAGATCTGGAATGGGTGGACGAACTATGCATTAATTTCTGTAATTTCTATTAGTTTTTTACTGTTTCAGTGTATTTTTATAATTCCTATTGTTTCTGCAATTCTGTTGTTTTTTTTTTCCATGTTTTTCTACAATTACGATGATTTTTTCTATAATTTCTGCCTTTTATGCTTTTTCATAATTTCTATTATTTATCTTCGTAAAAGTTAACATTATATCTATGATAAAGCCAAATACATGTAGTATGAGATCTGTCCATACTCCATACACAAAAAGAAAAAATCATGAAGTACAGTTAGAGGTGATGAATTTTGCCCCTGATACTATTTCCAACTCATAAATGTGCCCCTCACCACAATACTTAAAAAGAAAGAAACAACAAAATGAAGCCTCAATGATTACTGTAGCATTATCATCCAAATACATGAATCAAAGACAATACCTACTTATGTAGAAGCTAAATAAATAGAAGTTTTCAATCACCACAGAGAGAAAGCTTTATTTGTTCATGCATTAGCTAATGGAGATAAAAACATTCATGAAGGAAAGCAAAACAGCTGTCTTCCTTCAATATACAACCTCCTTGGCACTCTGAATTAGGACTGTTCCATTTGTCTCAGTTGCAGATGTATCAACACCGCTAGAAAACACGGCAATCTACAAAAGAAGCCATCAAGTAGAGTTTTGTCAAACAGGAGATAAAATTTGTAAAAATTACCAGCAACCAGATTCAACAAAAACTAAATTCTACACAACCAATATAGACCAAGAATAGTGAAGCGAGCCAAGCTTGAACCCTTGATCGTGAAGAAAACACTCTACCAGTGAGCAGTGAGTGAACCAATTCAAACCAAACACAAGGTATGTACATCTTCTTCTTCTTTCCTCTCTGTGTTTGACACCAAAACAGGGGCTCCACACCATTAAGCAGGGACTCCACATTTTCACCTTTTTAAAGTTCCCCCCTCCTTTTCGATACAAAAACAGGAGCTCTGCTCGTATTCTTTATTTATATTAACTGCTGTTTTGAATGTAAATGTAAATTCACTAAATCAGAAACCATTTCTGTGGATTGGTAGTTGGGGGAAAGACCTGATTACACAGTTTATATTATTTGTTATTCAGTGTTAATCTTGTGAACTGTGATAGTTACAGGGTTTATTGTGGATTCACGTTCAATTAGAACACTTGTGGAGTTGCTTAGTTATTTTATTTTCCTTTTTTTTTTTTTGCATGAAACTGCTTGGCCATTGAAGGAGACTCTGTAAACACTATAAACTGGTAAGGAGAAAAATAAAGATGAAGCAAGCTTTTTTCCTCTCAAAGAAAGATGAAGCAATTAAAGGAGATAAACAGGTTGTCAATGTCATCTACAAATAAAGGGAGTTACAATAAGGTTGAAGGATATACTTCCTTGCAGGTAATGAGGTGGGCTTAACAGCACTCGTCTTCAAACCAATGTTCTAATTGCAAACCTCTCTAGTAGATTTAATACTTGGAACTTACCTATGTTCATGGCTAATAATCCCTCAACTCAGAGATGTAGAACTGAAAGTTGGACTTGGAAAGGAGCTTTGGGAGTGAGGCCTCTCAAAAACCTTCCTCAAACTCTTTTGTCGAGTGAGACTTGGGAAACTATCATGCCTTCTTTTTGGTGGCTGGTGCGCCTTGACAAAATAGATTGCTTTGACGATGACTTAGATCTTCCATGAAGATGCTTAACAAGCCAATCCTTAGTAGGAGTTGTTTTACTTGGAATATCCACGGATTTTCCTTGATTCAAGACCATAAAGAAGTCATTTGAAAATAACATCTTTTGAAGTTGATACAGAAGATGAATGCCAATAAAGAATGAAACATCCCTTTTGGGAGTCCGGATCTCCTGTAATGTGCCAGATCAGCATCACACAGTTAGCGCAGTGTAATTCATCGATTTTTGGGAGAATGACTCAGCCCACTTTAGAATTTTTAACCCCACCATACAAATGGAATGAATCTCGAGACTATGGGGGTTTACCGCCATTTCTTTTTAAGAAACCAAATCTATGTAAAAATTTCTAGCCCATGTTCTCTGTTTTTGCTGTAAGAAGGCTTTTGCAAAGCGTTAAAAATGGAATAGGAAGAAGGAGATGCCTAAGTCCACTCAAGACACAACAATGATAGATCTAGACAGGTTTGGGAGCTTATTTTCTCCATCGTTTTGGAGCACTGCAAGCACTTTGAGAGATAGACTTAGCCAAATACAAAAGCCTCGACCAGATCCAAACCCATCAGAAAATTAAAGCACATGATGGGAGGCTCTTTCTGTTGTGGTTGCTTAAAAAGTTGAGGTTAGATTTTGTTTCCATCAGAGGGGATCCCTGTTTCAAGGTATTTTGCACAGAAAGATATCGGTGATCTCATTGCTTCTCCTGTTGTAGAGAGAAATGAAAAAAAGGAATCATGCAATGATGTAAATAAACAATAAATTTTGTTGTTTGCCCTTTGTTGTAAATTAGAAACAAATTTTACTTTGTTTCTCCTCTATTGTAGATAGAAAGAGAGTTTAGAGAAATCGTCCCCATATGTCATAACCATTAGTGAATTTGTTTTAATGTTTTTAATATTTAAAAAAAAATAAAAAGCAAAGAAACGGAAGTTCTCCCACCATCCGTTAATCAGTTCACACGTGTAAGAGTTTAATGGTGTGAGGCTAACCTGGCATATTATGATAGGATATGAAGGAAATGGGGACTCCCCTTTTAGTGAGTTCCATGGTGTATGCTATACATATATTTTGCAATTTTGTTAGGGAAAATTCCTGATCAGTACCCTTTACTTTGGCTCAAGTGATAATTTGGTCCTCAAACTTTAAAATGTGATAATTCAGTATCCAAACTTTCAAAATGCGACAATCCAGTACCTATCATTAACCATCCATTAAAGTTCAGGGACCAAATGGTCACTCGAGCCAAAGTACAGGGTATTGATTGGGAATTTTCCCAATTTATTACATTAACGGTTTTGGAAATGAGAAATCAATCTATTCGACCACATTCCAAATGTTTCCCATTCAGCTCTTTGCATGACACATTTGAAATCAATTTATTAATGGAATGACAACAATGGAAAAAAAATATAAAGATGATAGGTAAATTTGGAAAATAAAATCAGGCACCATTCTCATTTTTATAAGAGGTGTGTGTGTATAGCATGCCTAACTTGTTGTAAAATTTATACTTTTTGCATAATTTGCATTCCAAACAAATGATGCAGAATTTGGACCACCTTTCTCCTACTTTCTTCATTCTCTTTCATATAAAGTGGAAACTACACAAAGTTGAAGCCTTTCACTATACCGAAAAAAGAGTCAACAACAAAATCCAGGACTGGAAAGGGCTCTATCTAATTAAATCTGTCAGTTCAGCACTTCCTGTATTCACAATGTCTTGCTTCCTTCCTTTTGCCTCAATCTCTCTATGACGCAGTAACAAAGTCTCAGAGGAAATTTTGGTAGAACTAAGGTTATATTGGTTTGAAGGAAAATGTAGGAAAAGGAAAGAAAAGATAAGGAAGCCTTTAATTTACAACCCTTATATTGATTTTCTTATCTTTTCCTTCCTTTCTTTACCTTTTCCTTCAAATCAAACATAGGCTAAAAGGAAAATGACAGGAAAATTCATTGGGGTAAGCTGGTCCCAAATGTGTTTTAGTGAGGAGAGAGGTTTAGGATTCCGGAACATTGGGTGTTTTAACCTAGCCCTTGGCAAGACAGGCTTGGTGACTTCTGCAATCTATGGTCCAAGATTCCATAGATTGTACTTTCCCAATGATAGCTTCCTCCACTTTAAAAAAAGAAAAAGTCCAATTTGGCCAAAAGAGGTTTGGTTACCCCCACCCTTTGCCCTGTGTGTGAAGAAAATGAAGAAGATCTAAACCATCTCTTATTCTAGTGTCCTCTCTCCAGGCTTCGTGGTTCGACCATCTTGTGGGTTTTCGGTTTTTGGACAGTGATAGAGGCTCAGCCTTTCAAAAGTTCAAAAACTTAGCCTAGTATTAATTCTGACATGCAAATGGCTGACAGATCTAGTTTATTTTTGCGCAAATGGCTGACAGTTCTAGTTTATTTTTGCGCAAATGGCTTGGATATTATGGAAAAATAGGAATGGTGTTGTCTTCAATGGTTTCTGCAAGACACCTGATTGTATTATTCGAGATGTCAAAGGGAGGAGAGGCTGGATAGCCCAGCTTGGCTAGTAGCACGAGGAGCGCAACCCACGTACGTTTTTCCTCACACTTGGGCGCCTCACATGTACATCCACCGTGCATTGGGATCATCTCTTGTGAATAATAACTTATAACTATAGGAGATATTCCCAATGCATGATGCATGGTAAGAGGCGCTATATGTGAGGAGCAGATCCGGTCTCATGTTTTGATATAATAAAGGTGGATGGCAGCTCAATCAAAATCGGATCTCCCTGTTCGTTGTTGTTTTCTGAAGCAGGTGCAATTACCTTCTTCTGGGACTGAAGCTTGCTGCGCAAAAAGAGGTGGCTTATCTTCGAGTTGAATCAGACAGCGCAACTGTGATGAACATTTTGAATGCAGAAAGAGATCCTGATGCTGATATTCGAACTATTATTTATTAGTGATATTCAACAGTTTCAAAGTTGTTTCACTGGCATCCTACTTGGGAGCATGTTAGTTAATAGAGCATCGGTCTCCTATGCTCACTTTTTCGCTAGTAAATCATGTAATGGTGGAGTTTGGTTTTCTTTCCCAGCAGAACTCTTGTAATCTGTAATAGCTGGGCCATCTCCCCTTACTAGTAATTAATTTCGTTTTTACCAAATAAAAACTACTCCTCCCAAACAAACAACTTTCTTTCTATTTTCATTTTCCCTCGTATTAATTGAGGGCCACGTCGTTTTACTTCCAAAGCAATTATATCAACGCTTGAAAAACAAAACAAAAGTATTAAAAAAGAGATCGGATCTGCTACTCACAACTGGCTCCTCACAAGCGCCTTACGCGTACATCCTATCATGCATTGGGAACATCTCTTGCACTTATTAGTTATTATTCACGGGAGATGTTTCCCATTCACGGTGGATGTGCCTGTGAGGCGCCCATTTGTGAGGAGCAAATCCCGTCACATTAAAAAAACGTATTCCATGCATCATCCTTCTCAAATCCATTACGTCAATAGTATTAACATCATTATCATCATCACAACAACAACAATAATAATAATCTATACTAAATATAAAAGTGTGACTGTAATGTGGATTTTTTGGCTATTAAAATGCCCTTGAGAAAGGGTATAAAACTCCTTTTATTATAGCTTTAATGTCAGCTTTTATACCTATTAAAATGCACATATTTGTGTATTTAATCCATCTCTAATTATAAGAGTTGAAAATTTAACTTCAATTATTACTTTCCACCTCATTTAATCTCCTCTAATTAAATCTTATACTTAAGGTATTAAATCCCATTTTCTCTTATTAAATTCTATATTTTAAAGTTATTTTCACTAATAAATGGTATTAATTATATCTATGTCAATATTTTTGATAGTATAAATCCATATATTTTAAAATTGACTAAAAAACAAAACCATTCTTTATCCAATTGGTGGTTAAGCAATTCAGCCATTCGAATTAAATTGATCAATCTACAAAATCATAGTTAGGTAATAATATTTTTAAAATAGAAATAAATATAGAAAATTAAAAAAAATTGTAGAAAAAGTAGACACATTTATGTAATCAAATTAAAAAATAAGTGTAATAAACAACAAATATTTTTATTGATAATGAAAATGAAATACATAATTTAAAACTAATAAAAAATAAAATATAAAAATTAATAATAAATTGTTCAACTTTTGGGTTAAATGTATTAAACTTTAACATCATAAATAAATAATAAAAATTAATAAAATAAAATATGAAAATACAAAAAATGCATACATCTTGAAAAAATAGCATTTAGACGCATGTATAATATCATATATTTATCTTATTAAACAAAAAGTAAGT
Source organism: Nelumbo nucifera (assembly GCF_055504915.1). Taxonomy (NCBI): domain Eukaryota; kingdom Viridiplantae; phylum Streptophyta; class Magnoliopsida; order Proteales; family Nelumbonaceae; genus Nelumbo; species Nelumbo nucifera. The sequence goes on from NC_142651.1 coordinate 110,495,471, forward strand.
GTAAAATATCAAAATTAGTTTTCCACACAAAAGTACAAAAAAACTGTAGTAAAAATTGAGCACATCTATAATTCTATATTTACACTACTATTAAAAATATGAATAAGATTATGGAATTTTCTTTTGACTAAAATACTTATTTTTGAATTTAGTCCCTATCTAATTGTAATTTAAATTATAAATTGAATTACTACTTTTCACCGCATTCAATTCACTCTTTAAATCTTACATTTTTATAAATGAATAAAAAAAGATACACCAAAAAAATAAAACATTACAAAATGAAGAATCTAGCCAAGCAGTAGGGGTGCAAATGGATTAGATAATGATCCGAACCAATCCTTTTTGTCGAATTCAGATATCTCCAATTCGGATCTTCAAATAGGATCGGGTTGGATAATAAGATCTAATCAGAAACTGAATCGAATTCGGATCACTTCCTATTCGGTCCGAATTCGATCGAATTTATATATATATTGTTTATATTGCATTTTTGTAAATTTGTTATATTATTTATTTTTTATAAAAATGTATATGTATATGATAAAAATAGTTGAAAAGATACTTGTATTTTTTTTGTTTTTCTTTATTTAAATTGTTATATTTTAATTTTCTTTTGATATTTTATTATTTTTAAATTAAATTAGAATGGATCATATCCAAATATCTGATTTCCTCATTGGATTCGTATTCAAATCCATGTTTATGAGATGCGATCGGATCTTCTATTAATAGTATTGGATCATATTCAAATGTACCTTAATTCGAATTTTATCCAATCAGTTTGCGTCCCTATCAAATTGGTAAACTTGTCAATGATACCTGAAACTTCACAACTCAATTCGATTATCTTATATTTGGATGAGGTGTTTATATAATCAAATTTGGATTTTGCAATCTACATCCAATTAATAATAAAAAATATAAATATAAAAACAAAAAAATACATAAAAGTTTATAGAAAATTTTGGATTTATTATAGTCATTATTATCATCATCTAGAATTGCCACATTCCTTTGGTAGTAAGTTACCATGGGTAAAGAACTTACGAATGAGCATGTGGAACTTTTTTTTGACTAAAATGCCCACATTTGTTATTTAGTCCATTTCTAATTATGAAGGTTGAAAATGTAATTTCAATTAATTTTTTTCATCTCATTTAATCCCCTCTCATTAATTCTTGTATTTAAGGTATTAACTCCAATTATCTCTTATTAAATCCTAAATTTAAGTTATTTTTCACTAATAAATGCTACTAATTAGATTTATATCCAATACTTTTAATAATATAAACCTATATATTTTAAAACTTACTTAAAAACAAAACCATTCTTTATCCAAGTGATGACTAAGCAATTCAATTATCTAAATCACATTGGCCAACCCATGAAGATAGTTAGATAATAAAAATTTTAAATAGAAATAAATATAAAAAATACAAAAATGTAAAAAAAAATAGACACATTTATTATATTTTTTATTAATTAAATTAAAAAACAAGTGTAATAAACAAGAATTATTTTTATTGATGATGAAAATGAAATACATAATCTAAAACTAACCAAAAATGAAATCATTTTCTTGTTTAGCAGAGGTCACTAGTTAAACTTTTGGATCAAATCTATCAATCTTTAATGTCATAATTAACTAATAAAAATTAATAGAATATAAAAAACACAAAAATAAAAGAAATACATAAATTTTACAAAAACAAATTGGGCACATGTATAATTTCCTATATTAAACAAAAAATAAGTGTAAAAAATAGTATTATTTTTACACACATAGAAATAAAAATAAAAGTATAGAAAAAATTGAACACATCAACTCCATATTTACACTACTACTAAAAATATGAGTGAGATTGTGAAACTTTCTTTTGACTAAAATACCCATTTTTTGAATTTAATCCTTATTTAATTGTGAGGTTTAAAATGTAGTTTCAACTACAATTTTCACCTCATTCAATTCCCTCTCTTTAAATCTTACATTTTTTTTATAAATGAACAAAAAAAATATATACACTAAGAAGATAAAACATTACAAAAAGAAGAGTCCAGCCAAGTGGGTAGGCCTATCAATGATACCCAAAACTTTCAGCCCAATATGAGGTGCTTATGTAATCAGATTCAAATTTTGCAATCTAAATCTGACTAATAGCAAAAAACAAAAAAATATATATAAAAATAAAATACATGAATTTTATATAAAATTTTTGATATATTATTCCTATCATTATCATCAGCTATAATTGCCATGTACAAAGCGCATGCACACTTATTAGTAATAATAAAAGAGTTTACCAATCAGGTGGCATTCATCACAATTCATGGGGTGCTTTGATTGGTCAAACCGTAAAGTTCTTCTAGTACTATATCTTTCAATCTTTTGTAAAATTCCATTCACTCACGAGATTAGGTATATGTTCCCTCTTTTTTTTTTATATTATTGTTTTTGTTCTATCTTCTTTTTTTTTTCCTACCACCTAATTAATCACCATACTCTACATCTCCCTTAATTTTGTTGTTTTTGGTTTGAAATAAAAGTTAGGGAAACCTGGTACAACTTGACTACATTTCCCTTCCTTTTCCTACTTTTTCTTTCAAAACAAACATAGCCTAAAACTCTTCCTATTTCCTAGGGATACAAGTTAGGTAGGTTGGACTGAGATTGGATTCAGTGCTCACAAAGACCGTGTTCACACCATTCTCATAGCCTTTTATAGTCGTGCATTGAGAATTTGTCTGTACTTATATGCTTTTTTATGGGAAACATTTCTAATGCAAGGTTGTAGGGGACTGTGTAAACAATGTGAGCACAATCTTGTGAGGACCAAATCCGATTTCAATTGGACTGGGTTTAAAGTCAACCCAAACCCAACCTTAAGGCTCTGTTTGGTTTGTGGGAAGATTTAGGTGGGATGGGATGGAAAAGTGTAAAAATTGGACTTTCTAGTGTTTGGTTTTATATATGGGAAAATAATAGGAAAAACACGTCACGACTTGGTTCTTCGCCGAAAGAAGAAGAAGAAGGTGAGGGAGAAGAGAGAAGAGGAAGATGGAGGGAGAGACAGAGAACAGGGAAGGTAGCAGGGTAGCAAATCGACGCTGCTTGGTTCTCTTGCCACCACCGCCTCTTCAGATCGCCGCTATCTGGTTCGTCGTTCCTTCATCCAAGGAATCCAGACGAGGGAAAATAGTCGGTCAAATAATCGTCAAACCCAGAAAAAACTCCAAAATCCAACACGGTATCTTTGGATCCCACTGGGAATATGTCAAAGAAGGGCCAGTCGATGGAAACATCGCTATCCATGGGGATTGGGCCATCAGAGACCGATGAAGGCTAGGGGTATTCCAGCGTGGTTTCCGTTGGTAAATGATCAGAATGCTCCTTATTCTATGGGTCCTCATTCGCAAACCAAGACGTAGCATCTCGATGGTAGCAGGGTAGCAGATCGCTGCTGCCTAGTTCTCTTGCCACTGCCGCTCTTTAGATCACCGCTGCTTGGTTCGTTGTTCCTTCCCATTGCCTGGTTCTCTTGCCACCGCCGCCTCCTCTGTTCGAACGAGGAAGGCAATGGACAATGGTTCATTGCCAGTATCTAGTGAAGAAAACAGTGGAGAATAGATCGAGTCACACTGTTCGTTGTCATTCGTCTTCGTCATTGGAAGGTAATGAACAATGGTTTCTTGAGTTTTTCTACCAGGGTTGCACTGTTTTGGTGTGACCCCGATTCCACATTTTTGAAATCTTGCATTCCACCTTTTTCTCATCCCATCCCTCTATTTCCCTCAAAACAAATAAGAGAACTTTTTCTCATCCCCACCCACAAACCAAACGGAGCCTAAGAGTTTGTTTAAGGCCCAAGCTCGGATTGAGTTTGAGGTCAAACTTAATTTGTATAGCTCAAATCCAACCTGGATGAAATTTGACATACTTGGGTTGGTCAATTGGGCTTAGTCAGGCTTATTAGGTCGAATGCACTGAAATATTACATAAACTTATGCATTCATGCATGCTTGTATATGCATATATGGATCTACATATGTGTGAATGTATGTAATTGGAATTAGGGTATGTTGGGTTCGAGCTCAAACCACTAAGGACTAAGACCAAGCCTGAAGCCTAGGGTTTTGTCCCAAGCCCAGCCCATGTAAAAAATGGGCTGAATTGATTTGGTCTTGGGTTGGCCCATCCAAATTGCATTCTCTACTATTTCTCCTTTTTTTTTTTTTTTTTTCTTTTTCGCTCTAAAATAGTTTTTCTTTCATAAGAATCCTATTCCTATGTCTTGTATTTTCTCCCATTTTCTTTCATCCAACAAATGCTCTCTTATATTGAATATCTTTCTATAACCCCAACATAAAGGATTTCAAGACGTTACTTTGATTTGGGTCCCATTTTTTCATATAAAATAAATTGATTATTCATAAACATCTATTAAAAGAAACACAGGAAGGTGAAATAGGATTTTAAAAATTTTTATGTATTAATATGTAGCATTTTATATTTTTAATAATAAACGGCATGTTTAAGTCCAATTAAGGGCAGCCCCACAAAATATATTTAAGTCTATTTGAAAACCTCAGTTATGTTTAAATTAATTTGTGAAATTGTGTGGTGGGGCACTTAAAAATGTGTTCTATATTTTATATAAGCATTTTTTCCAAGTTTATCCCTACCATTTTTGAAAATTCCGACGTTGCCTATCGTTTACGGGCTAAAGCGACTGGCGAGTGTTCAGCGCCTTGCGAACCCCAGCAAGAAAGGGAGAAGCGAGACGTACAGTCGCACACAACGCCACCTCCAGTCCTTCCATTAGCTCCGGCACAAGGCCGCTCTCCTCTGTGGTTTCTCTCATTTTAGGGTGAGGTAAGCCTTTTTCAATGATAAATCTGTTTTTTTTTTTTTCTCTGAAAATCTGTATTGTTCGATTGGTAATGAGACATGTGCCTCCTCCTCCCCCTCCTTCTTCTTCTTCCATGTCAAGCTGTGCGTGTCCTGTGGTAGAGTCATGACCCACCAGTTCAAAAAAAGGGGGCTTCGACTCTTTTGAATCGTTCCAATCAGTGTTGTAAACAGGGGCTCCTCTCTCTATATTTTTTTTTAATCGTGTTACCCTGCTCTCCTTCTTTTTCAACATACAAATCATTTTGTTTGGTTAAATTTGATATTATTTTTTTTTTAAGTTTCCTATTTTTTTTTATTATTGAGTTTTTGAGTTTTAGCCCCGAAGGTCTAAATCAACTTGGTTAACTGGTTTTTCATTTTTTTTTAATGTACCTACTTGGAGGAAAGTCTCAACCATGGCTAATTAAAATGAACCTAGATTCTTTACTTTCCGCATGCAATATTTCCATTGAATGGGAGCTTTAGAATTCCCTTGCATTATTATTGTTCTTATGGATTAAACATGTAGTTTAAAGCCTTACGGTATTGATTCAAGTGTTTCGATGGCAGCTGTTAGAAGCCTACAAGGATAGAGCTACCTTACCCCCCTTCTCTCTCTCTCTCTCCATTTTTCTACCACTTTTTTTCTTTTCTTTTTAGGATTTTCCTAGTAATTTGGGAAGCAATCAACCTAAAATTAACTCTACTCATTAGTATAGGAAAAACTGCTTTAATACCAAATTGATGTAGGATTTACCTACAATTTAAGACAAATAAGATAAGAATAACCCATAAATCAGCACCCAGGCTTCCCTAGGACTTGGCACCTAAAGGAACTAGGGAGAAAGACGGTTCAGCCCAGGGTCAGAATTTATAGGCACAAAGTACTGTTGGGGTAGGTGCCAGCTCGGAATTGATGCCAATTCACGGGCGGGGCCTGTCCGTACTTCTTTGAAGAAACTATTAGTATTAGGGATTAAGAAATCAACACCATCCAGAAAATTAGAATCACCTCAACAATAGAAGCAGAAAAGTTAAGTATCGAAAAGAGAGTAGGACAACCCTTTTGCCTTGCTTCTTTGCTTCAAAACCACCTATGGAAGGAATACTATAATAAACTAACTAGAAATAGGTCAAATCCTAGTTGTCCAAGGGCAAGGACTTTGACTTAAGACAAATCCTAGTTGGTTCTGACATACTAGAATAATTTTGACTTGCTAATATAACTCTTAATCCAATTAGGAACTAACTCCTACTATAATTAGGAAACCAACTTCTAATGCAACTAAGAAAAGCAAGTCCTAATCTAACACTAGGGAGGTTAGTAATAAATCAAGTAATTAGAAAATAACCACTGAAAGTTTAGATGATATTCATAGTTTCTTACCACCCATAAATTATAAATACTGAAAGTTTGACATGCAGGTTCCTGCATCACCCACTGTCCCCTTTTGCCTATAAATATATGTAAGGCCCTCTCTTTTTGATATACAATAGTAGAATTTGAGTTTTCTACTACTGTTGAAGTGATTCAAATTTTCTTGACAGTGCTGATTCCTTCAAGAAGCTGTTAGGCACTGATTCCTGGGTATTTTTATCCTCTTTTTTATTTTTATTATTCTTAGTTTTTATTTTTTATTTTTTTTTATTTGCAGGTTCAACCTGCATCAATTTGGTACAACAGAAATTTCTCCTGCATCATTTGGTATCAGTGTCATCAATGTGGTGAAGTGATGATTAGTATTTTGGCCTCTCTAGTTGACAATGACATGATTACTGGTTAGTGCCTAAGCACCAACTAGTTGTTAAAAAAAGATATTTTCTAAATTTAAGATATTGATGAAGTCTCATAAATAACTTGTGTACTACAATTCTGCAAGAAAAGAATGATATCAAACATTTAGCTTATAGTCTTTGTTTTGCAAACAAAAATAGAGTTAGGTTGGATAGGCTAGGATAATGAATCATAGTCTTTTTTGTTTTCCCCTCCAAAGAAGGAGTGTGACCTCAACTATCTGATGTGCCATTTGTTTGTGGCAACTTCATACCAACACAACACTGAACTTCACTACCTTTTATTTTATGCAATTTTCTATTTGATATACCATCATTCAATCATGTTTGATCACAAATATTTAAGGCAACAACTAGAATATAACAAAATGAAAAAAAAATATTTTATATCATTTTGAAGAATTATATAATAAAAGAAAAACAAATTAAGCTTTAAAATGATTTTGTGGTTGACTAGGTAACCTAGATAATGCTTAGTTGTCCTAGGTGACTTCATCATTAGTATTGACCGACTAATCAGTGATGCAGTTAGTCTGGCCCTCAACTGACTAGTTGATGCTTTAATAACACTGGTTGGTATTAGAACAGTTGATCCTGCATCACCTAAGGTGGTTTTTGGGCATAGTTTTCAAGGCACCAAAGTGAAGCTAGGTGATAGGAGAGTGCCTTGTTGCCTAGGCAATGAGTTTTTTTTTAATAAAAAATATAAATCATAGGGTAGTTCCCTAGGTTTCATAGTAACGACTAGGTTGACTATTCGTTAATTGACTAGTTAACCTAGATAAAATGCTTAGTTGTCCTAGGTGACTTCATCATTAGTATTGACCGACTAATCAATTATGCAGTTAGTCTGGCCCTCAACTGACTAGTTATTCACTAGTTGATGCTTTAATAACACTAGTTGCACCCCCCAAGGTGGTTTTTGTGCATAGTTTTCAAGGCACCAAAGTGAAGCTAGGCAATAGGAGAGTGCCTTGTTGCCTAGGCAATGAGTTTTTTTTTTTTTAAATAAAAAATATAAATCCTAGGGTGGTTCCCTAGGTTTCATAGTAATAAGTAGTAATGTTTAACTAATAATTACCACATTCCTCATGAAATATGTATATCTCAAACACCTTGGGTGCATGAGGTGTACATCTCAAACGCCTTATGCGTGAAGCATATACCTCTGGTACACCTCATATGCCTCATGCATGCTTTATATAGAAAAATAGAAAGAAAGTGAAGGGAAGGGACCTAGGCTAGGGTTTTTGCCCTCAGGCCCCACTAAGATCCCCCTCCACCCAACAACTTTTTGATGCAGCCCAATTTAGTTTCTTGTGTTAGGGGATCTTGTTTTTGCTCCAACTCTCTTGCTTTGCTCACTTGCTTGCCTCTTTTAGCTAGTGCTATGCATTCTCATTCTTCTTAGTGCACAACATCTTTCATAAAAAAACTTCTTCTTCTTAAGGAGACTTATGCCTCCTTGTGCTCGAGAGGTAAACATCCACGGAGAATGCCTATTTGGGTTATGGCAACAATCCTCTTTCTTTTCTGTTATTTTTAATAAGACCTTTTATTATTTTGATGAATAATAATAAGTTTATTGATTCAGAAGCAACTTTAGAGTGAGTTCATACATCATCCCAACGAGAGGCACAAGCTGCAGCCCCCTCTTGAATCTTACAAGTAAACTAGGAAAGAAAAACAATAATCACAACTGAGCCCAAAATAATTCTTCCCTATTTACCCCTTTCTTAGCTAACACATCTGACAAAGTATTTGCTGATCTCCCCACCCACTGTACAGTGACCAACATATTCCTTGCCAACCAACTAAATTTCTTCATTTCATTCTTGTATCGCCACATAGCCTCTTCAAAATTTTTTAACCAACCCACCACCACTTTGGAATCCCCTTTGATTATTAGGTGTTGTACCCCCAGCTGGTTTGCAAATTGCACCCCATGTACAACAGCTAAAAGTTCTGCCCTGATGGAGTTCCCAATTCCCAAGGGACCTGAGTAGAGCAACAAAATCTCTCCCTTCTCATTTCTCAAAGCACCCCCCACTCCGGATAATCCTGGATTACCTATGCTGCTTCCATCAAAGTTCAACTTTATTGAGCCTTCGGGTGGAGGAGACCAGCTTGTAATTGATTTGTTCTTTAAAGATGAGCACCTTGCTACTGCTGACCAATTTCTCCAAAGGTCATTAAAGGAGAATTGATGGAAGATTTCCAAGGTCTTCAACCAATGTATTGCCCTGTTTAACACACAGTTTTTCAAATCTTGGCTATTCCTTTCCTTGTCTTGAAAAATTCTGAGATTCCTTTCTTCCCAAAGAGTCCAAGTCAAAGTAGCACGAGCACATCTCCACATAATTCTCCCTATTTTTGTAGGCCAATAAAAGGTAGAATGGTTGAAGAGCATGTGAACTTCTGCTGGTAGACTCCAACTACCCCCAAACAACGAAAGTAGCCAAGCCCAAAGGTCTGCAGAAAAGGGACAAGATACTAGTAGATGGTAACAATCCTCACCGTGAGCTCTACAGAGGATACACCAATTCGGAGAAATACAGAGAAAAGGTCTTCTCTTTTGTAGGTTGTTTAAAGTGTTTACTTTCCCATGGAATACTTCCCAACAAAAAGCCATAATTTTTGGGGGGACTGGCCTGCACCAAATTTCTTTAGACGGAAAGGGTTGGTGAGAAGAAAGTTGAGAGATGGACTTGAAGAAAGAAGCACAAGAGAAGGTTCCAATGGGTCTAGGAGTCCAAACTCTCTTATCTGGCTTGGAGGGATCCAAACAAACCTGATTAAGACAACCAAGCAAAATAGAAAGAGACTCAATTTCAGCATCCCTAAGTCCTCTACGAAACCCAAAATCCCAAGTAGGATCTAAGGGTGTTCCCAAAGGTGAAACAAATTTTGAGACCACATCTTTTTTGTACAAAGAAATAGAAAAAAGCGAAGGGAACAAGTCCTTTAACGGTGAGTCTCCTACCCAAATATCCTTTAATAAGACCTTTTATTGACCTATTCTTTCTTCCCATGTTCTATGTTTTCTTTCTTTCTCTCTTTTTTTCTTTCTTAAGGATGGTTCTAAGTTTTTGTTCTTTTTTGTTTTGTATTTTCTTTTGTGGTACTGACGACTAATGACTGCATTTCATAAATTGCTCCAAGGTTTTCTTAATTGTTTATTTCTTTGTTCACCTATTACTCTTTTTTTGCACCACTGGGGTATATTCGTTATTACTAGTGGATTTATTTTGTTGTGCTACATAGTGGTACCATTTTTGCTCATTTTTTTGTTGGTAATATTTTGCAGGTTGGAGATAGGGAATAACTGGAGATATATGAAGCATTTTCAGTTTGTGCAGTGCATTGCTTTGTATTCTTCAAGGTTAGCCTAAATTGGGAGAACCCATTACTTATTTATTTATTTTTTCCTTTTTGATTGATAAGAGTAAGAATTTTATTGATTATGATAGAAAAATTAGTGTTTATATATGGTGCTTCAAAACCTATTATAGACTAGGTTTGCTACCTATCGCAAATTTCAGTATGTTGCTTACAAATGTCCCCAAAATACATGCTTTCTTGTCTCATTACTTTTTTCTTTTCTCTTGTTAAATTTTATCTATGGTCTTCTTGAAAGTTGACATGAAAATGTCATGATCATTTGAACTAATCACTCAACATGTTAGGCTACCATGGTATTTCTAAATTGTCATAATAAGGTATTGGATCCTAGAGGCAATCTCTATTTTTTTATATATTAGCAGGTTTTTAGTGCGCCATTAGGGGTAGCAACAATGGGATGTACTCACTGGATTATTTGGTTTTTCATTTGACTAATAGCATGTTTGTGTTTTATCAGAGGATTGCAAGTAATTGTTGTGGCCATGTGAACACATTGAAACTAAATCTCCCAGGCAAGCACTGATGGGGTAATTTGGTTGATAGTATGTCATAGTTTATTAGAATTGATAAAAAAATGTCATATTTTATTATAGGTTCAAAGGAAAGTGTTGTGACCATGTGAAGTCATTTCTCCACATGTTATCTTTGTATTTATTGATTGTCAAAGTAAAGCAATGGCCCTAATCAGGGAGTCAAGGTGAAGATAGGTGATTTTTTTCTTTGAATAAAACCTATCTTTCACTATTAATTGTCACCTAGTCGCCCACGTGATGGGTTTTTTTTTTGAATAAAAACCTTAAATCCTAGGGTAATTCCTTAGGTTTCATAGCAAGCAACAACCATTTTTCACTATTAATTGTTTATAATCTTCATAGAAATGCATAAATTTCATTTAAACATAGAAAATCATCGTTTGCATGAATAAATATGGAAGAAAGAAAAGAAATTTTAGAAAATAGAGGGGCTAAGCCTCTATTTCTTTCCTAGAAAAGGAAGAAAATAAAAGAAAGGATGAAAGGGAAAGAAGACGAAATTAACCAATATGTTTTGATTGGGCAAAATATTGAGTTCTTTCGTGCTTATCAGTTCATGTTTTGAAGTCTTTGAAGGTTCAAGATACTACACATGTTGATTGAACCCTAACAAATAAGAAAAATAATAAAAAGAAACTAGTATTTTCACTAAAATTGAATAATTTTATACAAAAGCTTTAGAAAGGTTGTATCTTAAAATATCTTAAAAGAAGGATGTATAAAAAGCTTTAGAAAGGTTGTCTGCACACTATTAAGCTCTCAGAAAGGTCTTTGGAAATTTAACGTTTTATTAAATGAAATCAAAGAAACCTCAACAAGAGTTATTTGTAGTATTAGCATGAGTCAAACCAAATAATAGTTCAATAATGTTTGTTTTAAAACATTATAAAAAATATCTTAGTGATTAACCGAGGTAATCCTCCATGAATGCCATATTGCCTAGGCGTTTTCTTGACAACTATGACAGGTAGTCTCTTCTTTCATATGATAGCAAGTTTTTCTTGTATCATTTGGGGTAGCAGCAGCTGACATGTGTTTAATGGGTGGTTTGGTTTTTCATTTGATTGATAGCATGCTTGTGTTTGATTAGCGAGTCACAAGGAAGTGTTGTGATGATGTGAAATCATAACTCTACATATTAACCTACCTTGGTATTATCTGAATGCCATAGGTAGTATTATCCTTGAGCTAGTCTCTATTTTTTCATATGACAATGGGTTGTTTTTGTATCATTTGGTTTGACAATAGTAAACATGCTTTTACTGGGTTATTTAGCTTTTCATTTGATTGATAGCAACATGTCTGTGTTTTATTGGATGGCTGTAAGAAATCGTTGCGACTATGTGAACTCATCAAAACAAACAAACTCACTCAGACATGCATTTACTGGGTGATTTGGTTTATCCTTTGATTAAGTATGTCCATATTTTTTCGGAGGGCATAAGATTGTGTTATATGTGTGAACCTTGGAGATTGAGCCACTACTTGGCAGAGGCTAGGCCGCTAGGGACACTTTGGACTGTTTAAATGTAAAATTAGTTTGGATTCCTAGGGAACACAATCATACAGCAGATGGCTTAGCCAAATGTGGCGTGTATTTGGATCATTTGTATAGCGACAAGCTTCCTCCTTTGTAATCTGTTGGGGTTCTTCCCCTGCTTTGTACATCTTCTCATGTACCTGTTCTTCCTTTAATGAATACTGGTTAAAAGCGATAAGCTTCCTCCTTTGTAATCTGTTGAGGTTCTTCCCCTGCTTTGTACATCTTCTCATGTACCTGTTCTTCCTTTAATGAATACTGGTTAAATTTTTCTTGAAAAATATGTGAACTTATCTCTCCACATGTAAATTATGTGAACTTATCACTCCACATGTTAGCCTACCTCCATATTTCTTGATATTCCTAGTAATGTAATGGACCCTAGACTGATAAAAAAATGTAGTGGACCCTAGAAATAATCTCTATTTTTTCATATGATAACTGTTAGTTCATGTTGGGGTAGATCTTAAAGGTAGTCTCTATTTTTTTCATATGTAAGCAGGCTGTTTTTGATTCATTTGGGGTAGGAAAAAGGCATTCGCTCATTGGATGATTTGATATTAGCATTTCTGTGTTCTATTGTAAGGTTGCAAGAAAGTGTTGTGATCATGTGAACTCATCGAAACCAAATCACCCAAGCATGCACTCACTGGGTGATTTGGTTTTCTTTTCATTTGATTGATAGCATGTTTGTGTTTTATTGGAGGGTTGGATGAAAGTGTGATCATCATTTGAACTAATCATGAACATGTTAGGCTACATTGATATTTCCAAATTGTCATAATAAGGCATTATACCCTAGAGGCAATTTCTATTTTTTCATATGTTAGCAGGTCGTTAGTGTGTCATTTGGGGTAGCAACAGCAGGATGCACTCACTGGATAATTTGGTTTTTGTTTGATTAATAGCTTGTCTGTGTTTTATTAGTGGATTGCAATTAAGTGTTGTGACCATGTGAACACATCATCAATTTCAAAAAAAAAAAGTAATTCAATAGTGTTTTTATTTTTCTTCGACCTCATTATATTATTTTACAGATAGCAATTAAATTTATGTGCATTGTTCATGTAGGCAATATTTGAATGCTTTAAAGCACTACACTTCGACACTCTACAAACACATAAAATGAAACCGAGAGCAGATGGGATTTCTAGAGCTCAAAAGTCAAAATTTTGTCATGAAGGGCCAAATTGGGTCCTTATTGCAGGAGGCGCATTATTGAGCACATTATCATTTCAGTTTGGGTACAAGCTCAAGCAAGTTCTTGATACAAGGCAGCTGGACAATGCTAGCAATGGGCTGAAAGGTCTTGTGATATACAACTTGGTGATATTTTATATTATAAAGCTTGTACCCTATACTGATTGAAAATAAATAAATAAAGCTTGTATCATAGTTTTTAAAGTGTTTCTCCTATTCAGGAACTGCGAAGTCTGCCAACAAGAGGAAGTCAGGGACTTGCACATCGCACTCAAATTTATATTCCTTTGCACAAGATGAAGGTGGTGGTTGCAATTTCCATTCAGGTGTGACATTTCTTTGATTCTCATAAACCTACCAAAGAATTTATATGTTTTTCCTCAGCAAAACTTTTGGCCAACAATAATAAAATATTTAATGCAATTTTATCTGTCAAAAGAAATATTAAATATGATTCCTAACAATTTCTTTTCTACTTGTAAGAAAATCTAGATCCTATCTACTTGTTAAATGCTATTTGTGGCCGGATTGTGGAAGTTTTATTAAGGTGGTCATCAAGCATTTCACTGCACTAATATTTGATGGGCAGATGTTGGAGTTCAATTTATGAAGAAATAAAGCACCAGCAACTCCTCGGCTTCCTGGATTTCCCAAGGAACAACCATCAAAGTTTAATTTTATTACTCCTTATGTAGGGGATTGACTCTGTGTATGGTTATATATTCTAGTAGAGGTTATCAAAATCTCAGGCCATGCTCTTATAACATCACCTATTGAAAGATTGTTTTTTTTGGCAATTTGTATTAATTAGAACTTTAAGATATTAAATAGCAGTAGGTAGCTCCCATCCAGAGCCACCCCTTTTTCTTATGACTGCAAACTAGCCCAAAATAAATGTTCCCTTGACACCCCTTGCTTTGCTAAGGTATCTGGTGCTTGAGTTTGCTGATCTTTTAACCCACTTGAAAGTTGCCCACCTATTGAAAGATCATCCAAGTCTTCTACAGTGAGAATACAAGATGCCGCTCTTGCTTGTATAATGTTGATCAAAGTTTCGTGATGGTTTTTCTTCCGTTAGAATAGTCCAAGGTTGCATTTGGCATTCGGATTCAATAGCTTATGCTTATTGGACTTTTTAGAAAGATCACAATTGAAAAAGCCCAACTGAAAAAGTTGGAAAAGGCATTTGGTAATATCCATTTATCAATGCTCCTTATTGTATATAAAAAGCATTAAGCATTTGTTTAAGTCTGCAATAAAAAGAAAGTTCTTTTTTAGTCAATAGTGCCCTCCACCAACACAAAGCCCTACATACATATTCAGTTCTTCTTGAATACCACTTGAGTTAATTTGAATAGACCAATCTGAACTGTCGTCTTCATCAATTGTTTTTTCTCAACAGTCATCCCTTCTTGGTATGACAACACAAATGAGAACTTGAGCATTACAAGGAATCAGATATTTCTATTTTAAAAAAAAGAATCAGATATTTCTGATTTCTCAGAGAAATTGAATAGTAATGACTGAGTGATGGAAGTCTTTTGAGATTCAACAAATCTCTTGTTCCGTTTCATCCATGTCCATCATAGGGAATGTTACATTATAATGAGAATTGTCAATAAGACAGAAAACCCTAATTAAAATGATGTAATTGAAATTTGCAGTGCAGCAAAGTTGTAAAAAACCTTACTTAAAACATTGATCCAGATAAGTTGGAAGAATAAGGAGCTGAGAATGGCCAATATATCAGCCCTCACCAAATGGTTACTAGTGAACTTCTCTGCTTTTTTAATGATGAAAAGGAGAAAAGGACTTGTTAACCTATGTACCAAACACAGCCTAAGATTCCTTTGAGCAACTTCAGACTTTAGTTTGACAGAAGCTCAAGGGAGAATCCAGGTATAGCAGGTATTTTTTACTGAGCAGATGGTTGTATCTGTTGGGATTTTTGTGGGTCCATTGGGATTAAAGCAGAAGTTTCATCTCTCTTGACTGGCTTATGATTGCAAAACAACAGGGTCTTACCTTTTCATCTATTGAAGGAGATCAGTAAACACCATTAGATGGAATAAAAGGACAGGACAAGGTCTGGTACATGTGTTGAATGGATTTCAAGAGGTATGAACTCAATTGATGGACTAGCTAAATCAGAGGCAGGGAGGGATTTTTTAAATTTGTATGTGAAAGATTCCTGTCAGAAACATCCTCTTCATGTCCACTTTTTGATTTTCAATACAATACTGTTACTATTTTCAGAAAGAAACAGCTTATGTATACAGGTTTATGAATAATTTAACATCGAGGAATACACCTACCATTCTTCTATAGTTTTTAGAGATATCTAGGGGATTATCAATCTGAGTTGCATAGTTTTTCTTTTTCTTTTTCAATCGTCATTGTCATCATTATCATTATTATTAATCTTTTTAAGGGTGTAGCTGCAGGGTTTTCTGATGGCATGGTGGGGGTTAAATGCTCACCATCTGGCTCGATACTCCAGGAAACTAACCCAGCACTGCCTTTGGTCACAGTTCCAGTTTTGGAGTCTAACAAAGAAAATGGTGTCATGTGGGCCTCTTCTCCCGATTGCCTTGAGCTGCCTCCAAAGCCATTCCATCACTCAAATAGTTCAGATTCTCCCTGTTTATCAGAATCTGGTTCTGACATCTTCACCAAGCAGGAAGTGATACGGAAGCTAAGGCAGCAGCTGAAGAGAAGGGATGAGATGATCCTTGAAATGCAAGATCAGATTACATCTTTGCAGAATTCACTCAGTGTCCAGCTGACTCGTTCTACCCATTTGCAATCACAGCTTGATTCTGCAAACAGAGACCTGTTTGAATCAGAGCAGGAGATCCAGCGGCTGAGGAAAGCCATAGCAGATCATTGTGTGGTAGACACTAGTCCCTGTGAGAAGCCCATGGCAGTCAATAACTGGGCAACACGACAGAACGGGCATATAAATGGGTTTATTGTCGGGGTGAGTGATGTGGAGGTGTTGGACAAAGGAAGTGGAGGAGATGGAGAGAGGATTGAGATGCTGAAGAAGGAAGTGGTAGAGTTAAAGGAAGTCATCGAAGGAAAGGAGTACTTGCTGCAGAGCTACAAGGAACAAAAGGCTGAACTCTACTCAACGGTCAAGGAACTGCAGCAGAGATTGGCTTCTCAGGTACCAAATATTTTGTAGATGATCAATTTTGTGTATCCTTGTTTGGTTTCTCTTGTGTTGTTGCATAGGGGGTGAAACCTCTTTTTTACCTTCCTTGGTTCATATGTTTTCGGCTGCATACATTGCACATATGCATATAAGAGAGAGAGAGAGTTCTGATTGGTGAACGATCAAATGGTGACTCGTTGGACTACATGGAGATGGAGCCACTGCTGTAATTGGCTGTACTGTAGTTCTCCATTAGTTTGCCCTTTGGCCATTAGCGTCATGACTCCAACGGCACTAACAGCTTGGATTTGGATTCCCAGGTAAATATCAAGGTCCGGGCTATTTTATGGTTTGTGCAAGTACATTTGAGTATGGACCATATGGTATGAAAGTGTATATATCTTCTTGCTCATTTCTAGCTGAACAGTTGACGTTACTTATTCCTTTGTTTATTCCTCTTATTTATTTACTCTTTTTTGTAAGAATTTACTTTATTTTTTAGTTGATCAGAATAGGAACTTGGGTTCATTCCCATCAACATCTCCAGACTGGAGAATGATAACCCATCTCCCACGTTTGAACTGGCTGCTCAAAGGTAGCATGACGCTATTTATCAAGTGTGGAAAACTTAAAAAAAAAAACAATTGGCTAACCCAACTGGTAATTCATATGGTGCAAAATTTTGGTGTCATGCCCAAGTGAAAATGGGTTTAAGTTGGGTTGATTTTAAAATAGCTTCAACTCTATTAATATGCTCTTATTTCTTAGACTTTGGATTGGATTATTGGAAGGATAAGGTTTACTGATTTTAGCTAGAGAGAGATTCATATGAAAACAGAAGAATAAGGTATACGCTAGAAATCTTTCTTGTATATGTGTTCATATGAAATCAGATTCAGGTATTCTCATCAAACTGTAAGCAGTCCGGGTAACACTTTTAGCAACTCTGAGAGGTGTTTCCTGGGCAGAATGCATGATCAGTAATAGTATTCTGTCTGTGAGAGGCACAGAATTACTTGAACCCATTCATGTATCAATGGCTTTTATACAGCAATCCAAGATCCACAGTAGTTTTAAAGAATGAGAAGTTTCTGCGAAACAAGAACCCAAGAAACAAAAGATTGGATTAGTAAAGGTTTTCTTTTCTCCGTCTGATCTGGGTACGTGATGAAATCGTGTCAGGTAAAAATTTGATTCTATGAGCAACTTAAGAAGGGAGTTTCTAGCTACTTGAAACTGCTGAAATATATCCTATGGAACCACAAGTATTATTTCGTTTGAATACTTGGTAATGTGTTGATCTTAATCTATTTTCAATTTCTTCATCAAACCCTGAACCACGATTATGTTGTATCGAACAAGTTGTAAACTTGTATATATATTGTTGGATCGGTCCCACGTCCCTATCCAAAATGAATATACCAGTATATTTGGATGGTGCAAGTCAATGACTTGGATTACGTGTGTTTCGTGGAATGAAAAAGGAGACAAACCGGAAGTGACTGTATCAAGGACAACCTCCTTCACTGTCCACCCGAGTAAGAATCAAGAATGAATAGTTATGGCACGATGATGTGTTAGCCACAACCTTGTTTTTTTTAATAAAATAAGACATTATGAAGAAAAGAACATTTTCACAAACTTAAGGTCAACTAAATTATATATAAAACCATCAAAAGTTTTAAAACTAGTCCTGTTCTTCATGATAGGCTTAAGGTCAATCAATTCTAAGATTAAAAGGTTATGCTTAAACAAAGAAAGAAATAAGGATGCACAATCACAATTACAATAATTGATTGATAATAGCGTTCTTGCTATTTCTTTTAAATTAATCAAGTCAAATGATGAAACTGCTTCAGTTCCAACAGAACCAAAACAGACAGCCAACCGGTTATGTGAACGGTGTAAGCATTAAAGCCGATCTCGTTCTTATTTCCAGTAAAAGACGTACTTGAACTTTTAAAAGAAAAAGGCAAATTGACTAACAAATTAGTGGGTCATGGCATTGACCTCCCACCCCACCGTCTTTCACCTATACCCATCCGAGAGGAATACCTGCAGTATGGCAGTAAACAACGATTTTAATCCACCCTTGGATTTGGATGGGGCTCATGATTCATGAAAAGGCTTGTCAAATACGTAGTTTGTGTTCTCATCTGTTGACTGTAGTTGCCAAGTTACACAGAGTTCCATAGACTCGTTTGCCTATCAAATCATTATAACAAACCAACATATGCAGTCTAAAACGGATGAATTTCTGAGGCGCCAGCCACCCCAGCTGGTCAAAATTATTCCTCATTGATAGATTAGTGCGTAAAATCGTTCTATCCATGGAGCCATCGCTTATTTAGTTTGTCTTGGTATTAGATTCCGTTGGTGTGAACGGAAATTAACATTTCTAATAATTTTCAGGATCACATGGACAAATTGAAGAAACAGATCCCTACACTAATATTGCTTGTATCAAAGGTTTCTAAGACATAAGAATGTCCTTATTACTTATTAGACCCGTACATCATGCATCATGTACTTTAATTGACCATAACAGATAACACAGTCTCCAACCCACAAATCTCCTCTTCTTTAATTTTTCTTTTCCTTTTTCGGAGATGGGGGTGGAGTGGAGACAGTTAATCTGAAGAAAAGATCACGCGATTCAATGGTTTTTATTGTAATACCTTAATCAATTCAATGGTGTAGTTTTTTGATTTAAAAAAACTATCTTTGTTATTTTTCAGAGGTGGCTTGCTGGATGGTCACGGGGGAGAGACAGGCTGCACGGATTCGGAATTTATACTTGAAAACTATATTGAGACAAGAAATAGGCTTCTTTGATAAGGAAATAAACACTGGAGAAATTGTAGAGAGGATGTCAGGTGACACTGTTCTCATTCAAGATGCCATAGGTGAGAAGGTATATATTGTTGAGACAACACTGAACCTGAACTATTCACCATTTTTTTAATCGTACTTATGCTTCCAATTT
Organism: Nelumbo nucifera; assembly: GCF_055504915.1. NCBI lineage: Eukaryota > Viridiplantae > Streptophyta > Magnoliopsida > Proteales > Nelumbonaceae > Nelumbo > Nelumbo nucifera. Next base: position 110,514,974 of record NC_142651.1, read on the forward strand.
TCAATGAAGGATGGAAACCGAATTCTTTTTCCCTTCATGCAATTCTCTACAGGTTGGAAAGTTTATACAGTTAGTATCAACATTCTTTGGGTGCTATGTAGTAGCGTTCATCAAAGGATGGCTTCTCACCCTTGTCATGCTGTCCTCTATTCCTCCTCTTGTCATCTCTGGTGCAATCATGTCTATTGTTATATCAAAGATGGCATCCAGCAGACAAACTGCTTATTCACAAGCAGCAACAGTTGTTGAACAGACAATCGGCTCAATCAGGACGGTATGCTTTATTATCACAATGGCACACAGGGACGCCGTAGTTCCTCAGTGCAAAAAGTATCAAGTCTATGAATTTCTTCTATGAACAATATAATTTTCCATATATACAGGTTGCATCGTTTGCTGGGGAAAATGAAGCTATAAAGAAATATGAAAAGTCTCTAATGAAAGCTTACCAGTCTGGCGTTCATGAGGGATTGGTTTCTGGACTAGGTCAAGGTGCAGTTATGTTTATCATGTTCTGCAGTTATGCTTTGGGCTTATGGTATGGTTCCAAGATGATCATAGACAAAGGATACACAGGTGGTGATGTCGTGAATGTACTGGTTGCAGTTTGAATGTCTCCATGTAAGCAAAAGTTCCTTCTTTTTGGACTAAAAATTTCATTTTTTATTTTTCAGTACGGCTGTGTTTGGTTTGATAGAAAATAAGAGAGGAGCAGAAAATTGAGGGAAATTTCTTAAAGGCTCTGTTTATTTGCGGTGTAAGGGAAATTTCTTAAAGGCTCTGTTTATTTGCGGTGTAAATCTGAACCACATACAAATTTTGTACCCCGTCCAGTTATGCATCCATTTGTTTGTAACTATGATTTGCACTTTTACCTGATACAAAATTTGTACTTCTTGTCTCATTTGCAGTTACTAGTAGTGTGAATTTTGCATCCCAAAAACTGGTACAAATTTTTGCACCACTTTCCTCCTACCTCAATTCTCTATTAGGAATGGAAACGGGGCGGGGTGGGGACAGGGAGCCTCTCCCCATCCCCGTCCCCGCAAAAATCCCCATCCCCATCCCCACTAACGGGGACAAGGTTATCCCCGTCCCCGTCCCCACGGGGATCTCCATTCCCTGTGATTTTTTATAATGTTAACCATTTTGTTTTTGCTTTTTATTTTATTTAAAAGAATAAAAATAAAATAATTAAAATTTACAATCCTATTAGAAAAGATTCAAACATATTGCAACCATATTTTTAAAAATATTAATATATAGATGTATGTGTACATATATACATATATAACGTATGCATACATATATACATATATATATATATATTGGTGGGGATCCCACGGGGCAGGGAGTGCTCTCCCCATCCCTGCTAACGGGGATGAAAATTTCCGCATCCCCATCCCCGTGGGGGGAAAACCATCCCCATCCCCACCCCATTCGGGGTGGATCCCCACGGGGATCGGGTAAATGGGGAAAATTGCTATCCCTATTCTCTATCATGTGAATTGGTGAGTACATCATGTTGCTTCCTACAATACTCCCAAACAAATAACCCTCCTATCTCCATTCTCTTTCATATAAAGCAGGGGCCACTTAATCATTTTACTTCTCACAAACAAATAAGACAAGTCAAATCTAAAGCAAAAGCAAAACCAGAGTTTGCACTCAACCTATTTGTACTCCCATGCATTTACACCAATGCAAATGAAATTTGTACTGAAAAAAAAAACTAAACCTAAGGAATTTTGTGAAATTCCCCAGCAACTTGAAGAACAAGAAGAAAAGGAAGGGATTTCCCATGCTGTCAATCACTATTAGCTTGCCTTACAGTACTGCTGCCAGAGACAAGCTTGGACAGAAGGGATTTGTGTAGGTTGTCAGTCAGAGTAAAAAACTTTTGACCAAACCTATGTGAACATGAATATGAACACGCACACCCTTCATATATCTAGAATAATGCGGAAAAGATGTGCTTATTTACTTTTTTTTTTTTTTCTATGACATTTGATGATTCGGGTCTTTAGGGCAAGCATCTCCATGCCTGAATGCTTTTGCAGCTGGACAAGCTGCAGCTTTCAAGATGTTTGAGACAATCAAGAGGAAGCCAGAGATTGATACATATGACACAAAAGGGAAGATACTAGATGATATTTGTGGAGATATTGAATTAAGGGATGTTTACTTTAGTTATCCAGCTAGACCAATTGACCAGATATTCAGTGGTTTTTCACTTTTCATACATAGTGGTACAACTGCAGCTTTGGTTGGACATAGTGGAAGTGGAAAGTCAACAGTGATCAATCTGATAGAGAGATTTTATGACCCACAAGCAGGACAAGTTCTTATAGATGGCATAAATCTGAAGGAGTTTCAGCTTAGATGGATCAGAGACAAAATTGGACTTGTCAGCCAGGAACCTATGCTGTTTGCTTCTAGCATTAGAGATAACATTGCCTATGGGAAACATGATGCAACCCTTGAAGAAATCAGAGCTGCTGCTGAACTTGCTAATGCTTCCAAATTCATAGATAAACTACCTCAGGTTCCTTTTTCAGGCATCCTTCTGGTTGCTTCTAGTTTCTGTTTTGAATTATTACATTTTATTTCCTTCCACTGTCATTCAACCCTTTTGTAGAACTATAACCATTCCATCATTAAACCATTTATAGTTTCTCTATCTGAACAGGTAGGACGAGTGTAGCCAGCTATTTGTTCCTATTATAGTTGTACTAAATACATAAATAAGTAAATAAATGATTGCTTTTCTACTTATGGTAGATGTTCAATTATTGCATGGTTGGCTTTTTCCAATAATCTATTTTAGAAAAATTGGCTTTTTCTTGGTTCTTCTAATGTTTATATAGTATGTGCTTTTGTATTCAGGGTCTGGATACAATGGTTGGTGAGCATGGAACTCAGCTCTCTGGAGGGCAGAAGCAGAGGATTGCCATAGCTAGAGCAATACTAAAAGACCCTCGAATTCTACTTCTAGATGAAGCTACAAGTGCTCTTGATTCAGAATCTGAGAGAATTGTGCAGGAGGCATTGGATAGAGTTATGGTCAACCGAACAACTGTTATCATTGCCCATCGCTTGATTACAGTGAGGAATGCTGATACAATCGCAGTAATTCATCAAGGAAAAATTGTAGAGAGAGGTATAGTCATGAAATATTTTTATTGGATACAGCAACTCTATTTTGTAAGCACCAATTTGGTCTTCTTCTGGTAGATCTGTTTTGTGAGAAGATCCTTATTACTTAACATTGTCAATTGATCAGGATCACACTCTGAACTAATCAAGGATCCTGATGGAGCATACAGCCAGCTAACAAGATTGCAAGAAGTGAAACAAGATTCAGAACAGAAAGCCTTAAATGATGAAGAAAAACCGGAAATTACAGTAGATTTTCATGGGCAACCAGTCCAACACATGTCCTCCCAACGATCTATAAGTCGGGGATCATCTGGTGCAGGAAATAGCAGCCATGGTTCATTCTCAGCTTCCTTTGTTTTGCCCAGTGGATATGTCCAGGAAACTACATATGTTGTATCCAATAAACCTTCTCCGCCATCATCACGACGGTTACAAGAAGTCTCACTATGGCGCCTAGCTTATCTCAATAAACCGGAGCTCCCAGTGCTACTTCTTGGTGTTATATCAGCGGTAGTGAGTGGTGTAATATTTCCGGTTTTTGGTCTATTCATTTCCTCTGTGATAAAAATATTCTTTGAGCAACCAAGTGAACTTCGAAGGGGTTCAAGGTTTTGGGCGTTGATGTATGTTATCCTTGGGGTGATATCATTAGTGTCAATTCCATCACAGACATACTTCTTTTCCGTGGCTGGCTGTAGACTAATTAAAAGGATTCGATCATTGTGCTTCAAAAATGTGGTTTGCATGGAGATCAGTTGGTTTGATGATCCTGAACACACAAGTGGTACAATAGGTGCGAGGCTTTCTTCTGATGCAGCAATGGTCCGTGGACTGGTCGGGGACACGCTTGCCTTGCTCATGCAGAACACTGCAACAGCAATTGCTGGGTTGGGTATTGCTTTCACAGCGAACTGGCAGTTGGCTCTTATAATCCTCAGTCTGGTGCCTCTCATAGGTGTTAGCGGATGGGCTCAAATGCAGTTCATTAAAGGATTCAGTGCGGATGCAAAGGTTTTCTTTGGGAGCTCATTCTCTTTAATTCTTTTAAGGCTAAAGCATTCCTTAAAGTTAAAACAACAACACACAATTTGGAAATTTTCTGTGAAAACATGCAGTCAACTAGTCATTCCTTCCAATCAGATATTTTCACTATCTAATATATCATTCAAATATTTCTGACATTTATTAACATCAATATTTTTTTTTTTAAAGAAGGTAAGGATAATTTCATTAAATAGAGAAAGTATGATAGATATACCAGTATCAGTGTTAGCTATTCTAAATACGTACAGTTTCTATATATCTAAATCTGAATAAGAAACCTTCTACTTAATTTTCTCTTACCTGAAACTTAGTGTTGTTCTAATCATCTTAACTTCTTCCTGTAATGTCAGGTTCATTAGTTTTTGACTAAATAAATTCAATTGGTTGCAGATGATGTATGAGGAAGCAAGTCAAGTTGCTAATGATGCAGTTGGGAGTATTAGAACAGTTGCTTCCTTCTGTGCAGAAGAGAAGGTGCTACAACTGTATAAAAGAAAATGCCAAGGCCCAACAAGTGCAGGGATAAAACAAGGTTTGATTGGTGGGTTTGGGTTTGGTCTGGCCCTTTTCTTGATGTTCAGTATTTATGCAGCCAGCTTCTATGTTGGAGCAAAGTTCGTTGAAGATGGAAAAACAACATTCTGGAATGTCTTTCGTGTAAGTATTCTTGCCATTTCTGCCAAGTTATTCATGAACTCCTTAGACTTCTCAAAAAGGAATGAAGAAAACAAAATTCGCCACATAGTGGTATTCCACAGACTGTACAATTAAAATTATGTCTCAGTTGAGAGTAGAATAGTTCCTAACCTTATGGTCTTTTATTATGTCTTTGTCACTCTTGGCAGGTTTTCTTTGCTCTCACCATGACAGCTGTTGGAATTTCTCAATCAAGCTCCTGGTTACCTGATACTGCTAAAGCCAAGACATCCACTGCTTCCATATTTGAAATTCTTGACCGGAAGTCAAAGGTAGATCCAAATGACAGGTCCGGAATAACATTGGAATGTGAAAGGAGAGATTGAGTTTAGGCACATCAGCTTCAAGTATCCAACAAGGCCCGATGTTCAGATTTTCCATGACCTTTGCTTGGCTATTCATTCCAATAAGGTTAAATCTTGTTACTGTCTTGTGATTTATTTTCAGTTCTATGTAAAACAGGATGAGTTTTGCACAGGTTACATGATTGCATTGATCTTGAATTACCAAAAATAACTTTTGAAATCTCAATTATCAGACTGTTGCTCTTGTTGGAGAAAGTGGGTGTGGGAAATCAACGGTGATCTCATTGTTGCAGAGGTTTTATGACCCTGATTCAGGTCAGATTACACTAGATGGAATCGAAATTGAAAAGTTCCAGTTGAAGTGGTTAAGGCAGCAAATGGGTCTAGTGGGCCAAGAACCTGTCTTGTTCAATGGCACAATCCGATCGAATATTGCATATGGAAAGAAAGGAAATGCAACTGAGGCTGAGTTTGTAGCTGCAGCAGAGTTGGCTAATGCACACAAGTTCATCAGTGGATTTTGTTGAAATTGTCATTATCTCTGTTCATACATGAGTGCATGAATACCAAGGATGGTGCTTATGCATCCTTAGTAGCACTTTACATGAGTGCATCTATATGAGCTTGTGTTTTGTCATTTCACATTTTCTGGTAGTAATGGCTTGGTCTGCTCTTGTTTCTTAAGTCTATAACAAGTAAACAAAAGGGAGCTGAAGAGAAAAACACATTTATTGCTGTTTGGCAGCATGTTCCAGCATATGCAACAAGTGCCAAAATTAACAGCTGGCTGGGTCATAATTCATTGGAGAAGAAACAACTGGAATTACTCTTTATCCATTGTAAATATACTCTGTATATGTACAATACTTAAGTTAGCAAATTATGTTTGCATTTTGCAATGTCTTAATTAGGAGTGAAATGAATGTTCCCTTTTGATTGAATACCACCTTATCTATGTTGAATAATTAACTTCCCAAGGTTAGAAGTTGGGATTAAGGCTGAGTTGAGAATCCCTCACGGTTAAAATGCAGGGAATTAAAGTTTACACTGTAACATAGATGATCAACTTGCATTGAAAATTGGACTACTTGAAGCCTTCTATCTATATTCTGTATGTTTTCTTCAAATGGTAAAATTTGTTAGAGAATGAGGGTGAGGGTGACAAACAGTGATATCATTGTTGCAGAGATTTTCAGATCCCAGATCAAATCACATTACTCTAGGTTCTAGAATTTATACGGAGTAAGATTCAAAAGTTTCAGTTGAAATGGTTGAGAGAAAAAGAAGGGTTTTTGTGAGCCAGGAACTTGTGTTTTTTAGTGACTTCATTGGAGAAAACACTGCATAAGAAAATGCTAGATAGACTTGGTATATGCTCACAATTTCCTTAGATGGTGTTCAACTTTGAACATGTTAGTACAATAACCCTAATGATACCTGTTTATTTTCCCAAAACAGAAAATACAGCAGTGTGATAAAATTTGATTCTATGCAGCTTGCATTGACCCTCAAGCAATGTCAAAACAAAACCCTTGGCCTCCAAAAATGGGGTTGTATCAATAACTTTCAGTTACATGGAGTAAGATAGTAGAAATATAAATTGCCAAATGGCGGAATACTTGGACTTCCATATTCTTTGGTAGACTGTCATCATGTAAATTTGGGGGAAGCTCAAAATTATATGGATGGAGTGGATTTGCAATGTAGCTCCTCTACCTATGCTATGACCATATCTGATATCTCTCTCTATTAAGCTTGACGGCCCACAATAATCGTGTGATAAAATGAATTGGGACCAACCATTGCATACACATTAATCTGGTATGTATTAATAGGTTTTAAGGATTATATTGGTGAAAACCGGAAAGAGTCTTGTATGAGTGAAAGGCTTCATCTGCATCACTCTTAATAGGCCTGGGTCCTGTCCCCATATAATTGTTTTGTTCGCCCACGCCCACCCCCACCCAAACCAAATATATCAACTTCCCGTCAGTCACCATTCAGTCTACTCTACTTTCAGTACTACAAGGAAGAAAGTGTATGTGAAGAATCTCTTTTGTTATAGCTAGTGCAGTGGTAACTGGTAAGTGGTCAATGTGTTTACCACCAGGCACTACACTAGGCACTAGCTAATAGCTATTTCTAAAGTAAGAGAAAGTATATTTATATATGAATATGATATCTGATTTCTCAAGCTAAAATTAAAGAGTAAAAGAAGAAGCGGTGTATGATTTACCCATGCTATGTTTTGTTGTTTCTATTGTTTTCTGTGTCAGCTATGTATGTTTGAAGTTGGATTAGATGATGATGATGAGTTTGGCAATGATACTGACGTTTGCGATGCACGTATTCTCTTCCATGTGAGGGATTTGGAATTTTTGTCTTGTATCCCAAGAACAACTGCTAATAAGGTTAGTTGCACTTCGTCTCTCTACCACTAGTCTACTCTATATTTATCACCTCGATCGCCGGCCGGTGTGATATTGCTTCTAGCTATTATCCTATTCCTATGAGTGACGAGGACGTGGACGGAGGCATCTCTTCTTGCTCGATCTTGGCCTGAGCAACTAACTAACTAACGATCAAACAGTTAAGATGGGCGAGGGCGAGGGCGACCTCCGACGGCCCCATCTGAAATCTGATGATGGATGATCGAGCTTTCACACAATCAATCAACCAAAACGTCCAAAACCCCATTTTGATATACAAATCAAATGGCATAATAGCTAGTATGTGAAATCATATGAGACGGGAATGAATTATGACCACACAATCCCATTCCCATGTTTTCATGACACTGGGTTCCACATAGGCATAGTTGTTACGTTAATATAGCAACTATATATAGTATGACTCGTTGGTATTTGATTTCTCACTGTTTTCTGTTCATGACAGGACAGTTGGGCGATTGCATGCAAAATAAAATGAATAATGATAAGTGACACTGCCACCAATTAATTGTCCAAACTCCAAACCAACACCAAGGCAGTGAGGTGATCAGGCAGGACCCACGACTCAGGAGCAGGTGCCCGATTGAACAAATAGCTTCCTCCACAGACCACAGGAGTTTAGGCGCAGTTGGTCAACCCCAATAATCCCATCACCTCCTCTATCTCTTCACTGTTCTGCTTTCACTACATTCCCCATTTTTGTCGTCACAAGTCAAAGCCACCATCTTTTTCCTCACTACAACTCTGCAACAGCAACTTGAATTTTTTTTTTCTCATAAAATGCTGCTTCTAACAAAAGAATCGTCCTTAAATTTTGTGTTCCATATATTAACTTTCTTTCTGTTTGCAGAGAGACTCTGATGCGTTGAAGCAAAGGATATAGAAGCTAGCCATGAAGCATGAACTTTCAACAACTATAACAACTGAAGCCAAGCCCAGCTTCTCGCAACCCACAACACCATACCGCCTTACAACCTCTTCAAAAGCAAAGCACTCCCCAACATCAGCTGTTTCTACTAGGCTCTCACCTGGCCTGAAACCGAGGCCAGGGTCAGCTCCTCCCTACCCAAATTACAATGCCCAAAAGGTTCGGAGATCTCTCGGCCTCAACAAGCAAAAATCTGGTGAGCATGTTGCAGGACTTGAAAAGGGTAGAGAAGCAGATGATGTCGGAATTGTTGGTCGGTCTCTAGACCGGCCGGTTTTTGAACAATTCGCCAAGCCACGCCGACGCATTGATCTCAGTGTCACTGTCAAGAGAGTTGAAGATGATCCTGATGGAAAGAAAAAGGAACTGCAAGAGAAGCTCCTTGCGAGTGAGAATTTGGTTAAGGACTTGCAGTCTGAGATATCAGCTCTGAAGAACCACTTGGAGAAATTGCAGACCTTGAATTTGGAGCTTGAGTCGCAGAATAGGCAGTATGCCAAGGATCTTATCGCTGCTGAAGAGAAGATTTCAGCTTTTTCAAGTGGTGACAAGGTACAAATTAAACACCTATGCTGATTGTTTTCACTTTATTCATGTAAAATACCATAGGGGTGGATGGCATGCTCTTCTCTTATCCATGCACTTTAGGCCAAATTTCAGTCTTCTGAAATTTGTCATACCCATTTCCGAGTTGACAGTAAATTTAATTAGGTTATCATGAGTCTTATTAGAGGAGTTTTCAAAGATTGTATGCTTAATTGAACCATAGAGGTGTGGAGTTGCATCTCTCTGTGCTATTCTAGATAGGTTTAACTGGTTGCAAGTGAACAATCTCCTTGGTGTCAAAGGGGAGAACCTTCTTTCATAAGGGATGAAATATCTATTTTGAGCATGGAATACTTCTCATAATTATCTAAGTTGATGGCTTCACAAGCCAGTTTAAATCCAGACCTCCACCATATGAACTCTTTTTCTATCCTGATGTTTTTCATTTTATTAAAACTATTTCTAGTTCTGGTTGAAGAAAGAATTCATTGAAGAAAAAGTCCAGATCCCTCAGTTTAAAGATGTTCAGAAACTCATTGCCAATAAGTTAGAACATTTTAGTGTAAAGAAGGCCATCAAAGAAGGGAATCCGGATAAAACACCATCTGCAATGTTATTGCATACTGTAACTGAAGCTTTAAATGTGCCACAAAAATCTCTGGTAAATTTTGTCCCCTTGCCTCCAACACTTCCCGTGCAACAAGAAGTTCTTCTGAAATCCGTCCCTCCACCTCCACCTCCACCTCCACCACATATGCTAGCAAGAACAGGTAGCACACAAAAAGCTCCAGAAATTGTGGAATTCTATCACTCATTAACAAAACGTGAGGGGAAGAAGGATACAGTACCTGGTAATCGCAGTAATTATGCAGTCAACAATGCACATAGCAGCATAGTTGGAGAAATTCAAAATCGTTCAGCTCATTTGTTAGCAGTAAGCATCTAAAATCCTAGTATTGGTTTTCTTTTCTTTCTTGTACTACTGGTTTCTGGAAGTGTTTGGGCTGTTAATAACCAACTCCTACTGCAGATAAAAGCAGATGTGGAAACAAAAGGAGAATTCATCAAATTTCTTATTCAGAAAGTTCAGGAGGCTTCATATACAGATATAGAGGACAACCTAAAATTTGTTGATTGGCTTGATGGTGAACTCTCTTCACTGGTAATGTTGAAAACTTTGCCAAAAATAATAACTTGGTTAAAATATTAAAGACAGAGCAGCCTTTTTTTAAATTTCCCAAAAGACAGAAACCTGAAATGAAGCTAGAGCCAATATAGGATGGTTTTTTTTTTTTTTTTTTTTTTTTTTAATTTATGTTGCATGATACTAGAAAACTAGATAGTCATAATGGCTCTTGGTAAAATAGCGTTCACTGTAAAGAGGGGCTCTTCCCCTGTTTTTTTCGTAATGCAATATTATACAACTTATCAAAAACGTTTAAAAAAAACAGAAGAAAAAGCATTTCATTGAAGCATCATTGAGGATTGGTGGTGCCATCTTAACAATGCCGGTATCTGCATCAGTATACAAATGGTAAGCTGGCCCTTGGTTTTAACTTTCAATTGGTCTAAATGCTTCAAACCACCAGACCACCATTTCTTTTGATATATTACAAGTTGGAATGTAGAATCAACCATCACCAACGTTTTTATTAATCCATCTCCATATTTAAGGTTTACTTTTCTAAATGGAATCATTATGTCTTGTTTCGGTATCAAGAATCATGGTATATTAGTGCCTGCCTGGCTGCCTGAATATGTTTTCAATTAATACCATACAGTGTATTCAAACACTTGAAATAGGAGACATGGTATCTGGTAGACTGGTACAAATACTCTAAGCCTCTAATTCTGGGTTAGTTGATTGATTAGGGGAAAATGATAAACCATGTGTGTTTGGAGAATCTCAGTGACACAACCATGCTATAACCTTACTTTATCCTAAGCTATAACCCCATTAATTTCTCCAATGAGGAAGCAGCCAGTGCAGTTCTGAGGAAACTGCTGCCAGATGCTAATTCTCCTGCAGCTGGATCATCCTTGGTTGAAAGAGTTAACATGAGGAACATTAAAATATATAAAAACTTAGTCTTTAATTGGTGCATTGTTATTCCATCTCATGGAAATTTTCCAATTTACTTTTAATTTATCTATGTTACTTACTGCCCCCTCCATTCATCCTGTGTTTGTATAGGTTGATGAGAGGGCTGTGCTGAAGCACTTCAACTGGCCTGAGAGGAAAGCTGATGCCATGCGTGAATCTGCTGTTGAATACCGTGATCTTAAAATATTAGAGAGTGAACTTTCTTCCTATAAGGATGACAACAAAGTGCCTTGTGAAACTGCCTTGAAGAAGATGGGTAGTTTACTAGATAGGTATGTACTATGTAGCAGGACAGAAAGTCTTCTTTTGCTTTCTTTGTTATTAAAAACATAGGAGTTTCCTTGTTGAGAGAAATCTTATATTTCCTGTGACATCTCATGGTGCAAGGTCGGAGCGGAGCATACAGAAGTTGATTAAACTGAGAGACTCAGCCATGCTTTCCTACCGGGATTGTAAAGTCCCAACTGATTGGATGCATGATTCAGGAATGATCAGTAAGGCATGTTGTGATTCAGGTTTTTGACTTTCATAGAGCAATTATTATTGCTATCAGATACAGTAGAGAAAACCTTTTGAAAATTTTAGTTCGCATAATTGATATAAAAGGGACACAATTTGTCCATAATGGACTCTGGATTCTGGAAGACATCCAGAGAAGGTACACTTCTACTTTGGCAACCCACATAGTCATAGCCAATACCAGCATCTAGGAGTACTGCAATCGAATCAAGCTTTAGTCAAACATTTTGGGCTCAAGTTTGATTAGGCTCACTTCAAGTGTGATGCTAACCGAGTTCGAATCTCAAGGTAAGTTCAATTAGTTATTCGAACTCAAATTTGACTAATAAAATGTTTGGCTCAAAAGCTCATGAGGCTGGCTTAACTAATATATAAATTATATATTAAAAATATTATACATAAAATATAAAAATATATTAGTTTTTCAAGCTTTCAAGCCAACTTATTGAATATTTGGTCAAGGATTTTGAAATAAAATGTGATTGTATCAAAGTATACTACTAGTGTACAAGTTGAAAACTCTGTAATATCAAACTATATACATTGATTAAAAATGGGATGAAATTACTTCTCTCTCTATATATGCTTGGGTGTATATGTATGTGTATTCTAAGAAACAGAAGATAATATTACTATTTACAATATGATTCTCATTTGGTACAATTCAACTTTCTCTATGATTTATGATACAACTATGGTTTTTAAAACATTACATGTGAACACTGATCACAAACTGTTTTGTCTTTTTCCTTTGGATTGATCATATTGATTTATCTTTGTATTTTATTTTTATGATCGAAAGTTTATATTGACATCAATGTTGTTTCATGACATACTAATGTATGTTGAATTTCTGTCATTTGGCATTTTCCTTTTCGATGATAATGTTACAGTTTGGTACTCTTCAACTTATCTTAGGTTCTTATGCAGATAAAGAAGGCTGCTATTAAACTGGCCAAAATTTACATGAAGAGAGTGTCAATGGAGCTTGAATCAATCCAAAATTCAGAGAAGGAATCCACACAGGAAGCTCTGCTACTTAAGGGTGTGCGTTTTGCATATAGGACCCACCAGGTGACTCATGAATCCTTTGTTTGATTTTCCTATACAGTGACTGAAGATTCCAAGAATATCCAGTAATCCATAATTACTAACTGTAAATCGAAAGCAATGTTTCAAAACAAGACTGGATCATCTGTCATTGTCAAAAACTGGAATGGGACCCAATCTGTTTCGGGGAACTGGCCAGATTTGCAGATTTTTAGATTAGACTGCTCATTTGAACCCAGAAAATGGGAAACAGACACTTATATAAACTGCCATTTTGAACCCAACAAATGAGAAACATGCACTTTTCTGGCTAATATTCAACTCAGTTCCTGTAGGGCAAACAGGAGAATCTTGTAGCTTAGGAATCAATATGGTGCAGATTCAGGGGATAGTACATTATTAAGGCTTTGCTTCCTGCTTTTATTTAAGCTTTCTGCAAAAGAATGAAAGATCCCCTCAGTTAACATTTAACAAGGATTTAGAAGACTACCAAGGTTTTGAAGTCAACCTTAGGTAGATATTGTAATGAAATTGAGTTACCTCTTTAGTTGAAACCAAATCTTGATAGGTGAACTTGGTTAAATTCTTTTTTCATTATGTGCATCCAAATGACGGTTGTATCATGTGTACTTACAATTTTAATTTACTGATCTGCTATCAACTTGTGCAGTTTGCTGGAGGACTTGATTCAGAAGAAATAATGTGTGCTTTTGAAGAAATAAGGCGACGTGTTCCAACACATATGAGAGGGTCTAGGGAATTGCTTACAGGCATAACATCATGATAAAACCCTGAGGCCTTTGTTTAACCATGGAAAGTAGGATGGGAATTAGAGAGCAAGAGTTGCTTGTTTATTTATAGTAAATATTTTTTCAATAGTTATATTAGAAAACAAGGCTTTTTTTCCTTATGCATTGTTAATATTACATGTAAACCGTTTGAAAGGTGTAAACCATAGAAAGAGATGATCCATCAATGGAAACCTTTTGCTTGTATGTCCATGGTAGATCACAAACCATATCATGTTGTGGTATGCTGTATTTAACTATTTATAGTTTTGGAGGGAGGATTTAAAATACATGAATCAACCATTTGGAGGGAAGATGTTATATTATAATATTTATATATAGAATACATGTATTTAAATATATGAATTGGGCTAAGCCTAAATACAAAACCAAAGCCCAAACATGGAATTTCCGAATCGGACTGGGTCCAGATGATCACCCATTCTTAACAGGAATGCTGGTAATTTCCTGTTCTCCTCCCCTCCCTCCCCACCCACCTACAGGAGTCCTATTCTCAAAAGACAAGGTCTTTGGACTCTAAGTTTTGATGGAAATGCTTCAGGCAACCCTGGTGCTACTGGCATAGGAGGAGTTCTAAGGAATGAAAATGGGAACAATCTGCTGGGTGTACAATGGGCCAATAGGCATAGCAGACTCTACCAAGGCAGAAGTGATGGCTGCACTTACAGGGATCAGAATGATTTAACAGATTTGGTATTCAGAACCTCTCCATAGAAGGCGATTCAGCCAACACCATAAAATGGGTAGGAAAGCAAGAGACCGGGCCGTGGAGACTCGGTCATTTTCTGACGGAGGCAAGGGATTTACTGACTGCTTCTAATGCAAACCTGATTTGGATTCCAATGGAATTTAATGCTCATGCTCTTGCAGATGGGCTAGCAAAATTAGGTGCTCTGTTAGAAGATTTGTATCCTGATAAGATTCCTCCTGTATGATCCCTGTTTTTGTTTTACTTTTCTTTTTAATTGTATATTCTCTCTTTTTAATGAAATTAGTTTAGTTACCTTTCTCTCTCAAAAAAAAAAAACACAAAAAGTTTTTCCGGTATCATAAGTTGAACTTAAAAGAACCATTCGACCTAGTGACTGGGTTGCGGGTTGCACACTCAATGCATACAAAACTTTCGGAGGCCATAACTTTGCACTCCGATGTTTGATTGGTTTTTTTTTTTTTGATTTTGGGTAACTTTTCGAGATATATGCGTGCCAAGGCGCCATATTCCGCTATTTTCATGAAAAAACCCTTTTTGACCTCAAATTGCAATTTTTAATATTTTTTATAAATTAAAAAATAAAAAACTGAATTGAAAACATAAGTTAAATAAAAAATAATACATATAGCATATCTAAAATATATTTATACATTATTTATTGCTAAAATATATATTTATACACACTCAATACATATATGTGCTGACATAACACGGTCTAACCATTCGAACCGATCAATTGAATTGGTGACCCATGACCCAGAGGCAAAAACAGTTCAACCTCTGGGTGGTTTTTAAAACATTTCTTTTAGGGTTTTGTTTTCAAAGGCCAAAACTGTTTAGTTTGTGTCATGGTCTACCGGGCTGTTGAAACAAGGTTCAAAGTATCAACACGTATCAGCAAATAAGTATCATTCTGGCACCCTCCGATATGCTCCTACATTGGTTGTATCGGGGGTCTGACTGGTCTAGGGGATGGAGGAGACCTGAACCGGTTGCAAAAAAAAAAAAAAAAAAAAAAAAAAAAAAACGTATAAAAAAAGGGTATTGATTCACCCAATACGCCCATACCGGCGTAACGGGTGTATCGATAGGGCTGCAACTTGGGCCAGGTTGATGATTGGGTTAGGGTTAGGGTTAGGGTTGAAATTCTTGAACCCAACCTTAGTTCGGGTTGGGTTAGGGTTGACCCCTCGGGCAACCCGACCCCCTATAGTACTAGACTACTAATCTTCTAGTCTACTATATATATATATATATATATATATATATTATACACAGGTTTGTTTAGATGCATGATAGTTGTATAGCCCCCCCTACATACTATCATGCCTTTCTTTAAGTTATTCACAGGTAGTTGACTACTTGTCTTTTCCTTTTGTCTTGTAATTTTTATGTGTGACCTATTAAATAGATTCAAATTATTTGCTTGATCCTGTGAATTGTTATTAGTGATTTTATTTCCATAATTTTATGTTTCATTATTGTTGATTTCATGAATTTATATTTTTTAGAAAAAATCTATCATAGGTCATAACTTATGATAAATAAATACTTATTTTTCTACTAAATTTTAAGGGATGGGAAGGTCGGGTTGGGCCCAACCCGAAGTTAACCTCGGGTTGGGTTAGGGTTGAAGGAATTAGTTAGGGTTAGGGTTGAGTAGGTCGGATTGGGTTAGGGTTAGAGTTGGGGGATTGGAACATAGGGTTGGGTTAGGGTTGGCCTCAACCCGACCTAACCCAGCCCGACTTACAGCCCTACGTATCGATATTTTGAACCTTTCAACCAGTGGAAAAGGCTATATTTGAAACTTTCAGATTTTAGGGTTTTTCTGTCCTTCCACATGCTCATCTTTGGGTCTTTTGGCCTACCTGTTACGAAACACCATTTTTTTGGTCTCCTAAGCTTCTTGCAGAGCAAAAGATACGCCAAACACCGTCTTAGTAGATAGGAAGAGAAGGGTCTTTTATGTGAATTAAGATATCCTACCCACAAGAACCTATCTCATTGGTTACACAGCCCGCTGAACAGCCAAAGCGTTCAGCGAAACCCTACTCGGTGCAGGTAGGATTCTTGACATTCTTGTGTGTCGGCTGATCTGCACCTGCACGCGGACGCGGACGCGGACGCGAGCGATAATATGACTCCGGATTCTTGACATTCTTGTGTGTCGGCTGATCTGCACCTGCACGCGGACGCGGACGCGAGCGATAATATGACTCCCCTTTCCAGTCCACATGGCTCTTTTTTAGCCCTTTATTCCTCTCCTCAAAGATCAAGCCGTCCAAATTCACTCACAAAGTGTGCTCGCGTCGAGAGAACCATATGTCTGAGTGTGGAAAACTGCAAACGTCACGCGCCCTTTACAACGAATAATAATCCTCCACGTGTAGAAGCAGTTACTCCACCTTTCCGTTTTCGTTCACTATTTAAATTCCATCCCAACTCCCCAAGTTCCCGGACGTTTCTTCACTGCTGAGATTTCTTCAATCTGTAGATAAATCAAAATTACTTGGAGTGGATTTCAACATCCCGCAATGGAGGTCTCCGGTGTGCTCTTCCAGTCCCCTCAGAGCATTACCGGCGCTGGATTGGATTCTCACCCTTCCAAAATCTGTTTTTCCAGTCTTTCAGTCGGTGCCGGAAAGAGGCTTTCCGGCGAGCTTCGGATTGTAGGTTCTCGAGATTCTACCATCTCTCTAAGGCCCAGAAAGCCTTTGGGATCTTCGAGTTCTGGGTTTTCGGATAATGGGCATCTGCAGTATTACGTCTCGCCGAGATGTGCTAGAAATAAAAGGGAGAAGGTGAAGAAGAAGGAGAAGGACTCGGAGATGGCTACGATAAAGAGGAAGCTAAAGTTGATTAAAGGGTTATCTAAGAACTTGTCGATGTTTTCTCAGATGGATTTTCTGGAATTTGGCGATGATTCGGTCAAGGGTGACGAACGAAAGAAGATCTCGGTAAGGTTCAACTTTTGTCTTTTTCAGTTATATAGGAAAAGCTTTACATGAATTTGGGTTTATTGTGGGGATAATAGAATAGAATATGTATAAAATTTATATATATATATATATATATAGTGAGTTTAACCTATCGTTCTGATATTTTCTTTGTTTGATTTTGGTTGTTTGCATGATTAATTGGTCGTTGCTTCTTTCATGTAACTGAATTCCGTTCCGAGTGGGTAGTGGTGAAGCAGGGTTGCTTACCAATAAAATGTAGATAAATCGTTAATGTGTTAACTGACTATTGTAGAGGAGTTGTTAAAAATCTCTATATGGCTTTGTAAAACTCTTTATTGTGTAACTGTAAACAATTGGGTTCAACCCAGTTATCTAATAATTAAAAGAAAGAAAAAAAAATCGAGAACTCTGTTTTTGGTCTCAATCTTAATCAGAACCTACAAATAGAAGTAAATAACTGGGCGAACGGATATGCATTGTCACCTCAATGAGCTTTAAGTTAATGTGATATTTACGTTTCAAAAACATCAAATAATCCATAGATTGATCTTCAAACAGGATGCAGCTGAGGTTTTAATGGCGCAACTGGAACACTTGAGAACAGAAGAGGAGGAACTAAAGAGCAAGAAGAAAGAGGAGAAGGCACGGATGAAAGCAGCAGCAGGTATGGAAGTCCGGGGTAAAAGCGAATCATCCTCAAGCTCCTCCTCTGAATCAAGTGATAGTGACTGCGGACAGGTGGTCAGTATGAGCTCTTTGAGGAAGAGGACGCAATCAGAGCCACAAATAACAATTCAAACAGAAAAACCGATAATAAGCCTTGACCTTCCGATCCAAGAGCAAAGAACCATGGATGGGAATAATGGAGTTGAGAGTTTGAGCAGTGGAGAAGCATGGTGTAGCAGCAAAACTGGTAGTTTGAACTCATCGGGTTGTCGAGATAATGGTAGCAGAGCAGAGAAAATAGAGGTTTGCATGGGCAGTAAATGCAAGAAATCAGGAGCTGGGGCAGTGTTAGAGGAATTTGAGAGAAGGATTGACGTAGAGGGTGCTGTTGTGGGATGCAAGTGCATGGGTAAGTGCAGAAATGGTCCTAATGTGCGGGTTTTCAGTTCATATTGCAGCAGTGTGAAGTATACTAATACTAGCGATGATGTATCTGTTAGTGTTACAACTCCGGCTAACCACCCTCTTTGCCTTGGAGTGGGCATAGAGGATGTTGATGTAATTTTGGCCAACTTTCTGATTTCTGATGGCAGCAGCAGCTTGAACGTACTCAGCGCTTCCTCTGTATTTTGAATTTTGATTTTGAGATGGATTTCGAGCTTTTTAATTTTTTATATTCATTCTACGAGGTTTTGGCTTTTATGTGTCATACATAGTTTTATGTTGGAAAATATTCATATATGGAAGAATTGGAAAAAAAAATCATACATTCTAAATTGAGGAACTGGTTATCTATTGCATTATTTGCATAGAAAGAGGCAAAGAACATGGTTTTATTTTACTAGACTCGACTTAACATGGTGTCCAGCAGTAAGAAGAGTTTGGTTTGCTTCTCGTCTTTCCATTCGAACGGGTTTACATGATGATTTGGAATTAGAAGATTGGTTCTCTCATTGGTGGAAATTGGAAGATCCTTCAAATCCATCTAAATTCTCTATTTTTGCTGTTTGTGCTGTTATAATGTGGTATATATGGAAAGATAGATGCAAATCAGTAATGGAGCATGCATCTTTTGATCCATTGATCCATTGAAGGTGGTAATTTCTGCTCATGCTCATATTGATACTGTGTTGCAATATTCAGACTTTACCTATAATGAAGATGGAAGAAACACACTCTTTAATTCCTTTTGGATCAAGCCGAATTTTCCTTCAGTAAAGATCAATTTCGATGGGGCATTGAATAGTAGTGTTGGTGGAGTTGGTATTTTAATCCGTGATCACTACGGTGAATTCTGCTATGGTAGATCGATAAAAATTCCCACAGTATCTCTTTGCAGATCTTACTAGCCTTCAATTTGCCTTTAGAGGTTGGAGTTTCTTCAATCGTTATCGAGGGAGACTGTCAAGTGGTAATCAAGAGTTTGTTGGAGGAGAATTATGACCCTCCATGGCGCATAGGCTCTCTTATTGCAGATTGCAAGCACAAAGCTGCTCGCATTCTTGCTAAAAACAGGCTTTAAAGGCTTTGTTTATTTCCAGAATGTATACTTGGGACTTGCCCCGAATTTACTGTTAGACACTTCACTTTTTTATTGTACTGAGCATTATTAATCAAATCTGAGGCTCATGCACTCTGCATAGCCTCGTTTGCCTTTGAAAAAAAAAAAAAAAAAAGCATCGAGATCAAATCAACCCCCCACAACGTCCCACAATACATCTCCGCCGTGTATTGAGAATATCTTCTCATGATAATACTCGAAATGATGATGATATCATCATCATCAGGAGATGTTCTCAATACATAGCGGGATGCGTGTGGGACGTTGGGAGGCTGATTTGAAATTCAAAAGCATCAGTTTCTGCTGTAGGCTTTATCCAAACAAAAACATATGGGTTTGTGAATTTGAAGATGGGCCATAGTTTTTAAGTAAGCATACTAGTGAGCTGCATATTGAGGGACCTGCTTTGGACCTAGGCCCTCGACAATCACAGATTTGCTATTATGGTTGAGACCTATTCAAATTATCTGGGCGGCTGGACCTTTTTCTGCTTGAAAAATGAAGGAGATAAGGTACCAATGGTGCACCAATACGGTACGTGTCGTCATGTATGAGTCTAATCTAATGGCCCCAAATCACAGTCACAGCATGCTACACGGGGTCAAGTTAATCCACTACGAAAGTAGACTCCTCCTTTTCCTAATTTAAAATGGGAATAAAATGGAAAAATGGGAAAACGATTCAGCCAAGCAGCGCATTATCTACCAAAGAAAGAAAAAAAAAAAAGTAATGAAGACATTTATTTCAAAAAATAAATAAATAATGGTCTCAGGGGTAAGGCGTAAAAAAAAGGGTTTTTACTATTCAGTCTACTCCGAGAAATCTTAGTTTTATCATAGGTGGGGTCAAGGTTCAAAAAATAGTTATGTATTGGCCTGTATCGGTTGATACGTATTGTATGGGGACCTTCCCGATACGCCCCTACAGGGGTTGTATCGGGTCAGGGCCTGATTCAGAAGGTAGCCAGGACTTAAACCAGCCCCTCTGAACCAAAATCAGAAAAAAAATAAGTAGAACTAAAATAAAAGTGAAACCAAAATCGGCTAGTATCGATACTTTGAATCTTGGGTTGGATGAATCTTGACCACGAACCGATGCTAAATTCATGGGCAGGAAGCAATTTATAAAGGGGCTATTAATAGATTAAGAGGACTGTAATTTTATAATTTTGAGGTGGAGTACAGTCTATTTATTCCAAAAAAAAAGATATAAACTTTAGGATAAAATACAAAAACCTTTTCTGAGGTTTCTGACAATCATAAAAACCTTCCCTCGAGTTTCACTTTAGCAAAAACCTCCCCAAAACTTTTGAAAAACTCAACATAAACCTCCCCTCCGTCACTGTCCCATATGGAAAACGTTTGTTTGATGCATTAGTTTTCTTAAATGCCCATTTTACCCTTTTTGTATACGATGTCACATAAAATGAAATAAACTTTAAATTGAGTAACCCATTTGCTGCCCTTTTTTCTCCCTAAAACTCTGACGAGTTCAAATTCATGCCTCCTTTTTTTCTCCCTGAAGCTGCATTGGCGATAGATGGTTCATGATACGACGTTGATGGGGATCGAGAAGACACGAGCACAGAAACTCCATCTTTTAAGCCCAAAAGATATATTAAAAACACAATAGTGCAACGCCTACCGGGTCGTCCTTTTCTCTCTTTCTGCTTTCTGAACTTAGAATAAATTACTGTTTAGAACAAAGATAAACCTTAACATAGGCTATATTTTATATTATGTGCCTTACCTGAAACTTCACCAAGTTCAGACATATGCCATGGAGATGGTATACAAACCCGTTACGGTAAAAGCAAGTAGTTCTTATTGTTGATAAATCAATTTGGTAGAGAGCACTCCATTTTTTTTACCTCAACCATGTCCACTAGTTCATTGGAAATCCAACAATTAATACACACTTATAATGCTTATACAGAGAAATATGGACAACAGATGTCAGATCTCGTATTCACTTTCAATCCAAGCACTAGAATAAGAATAGTCATGAAGAAAGAACTTCACACTCATGCATACACAAAATGCTTTAGATCTGCCACAATTTCCTCAAATACCAAAAGGATTTTGAGGGTATCTTTAGATGAGGAGGAGAACATGGTGGAGTACTTTGATTTTTCATATTCTATAGTTGGCAGCCCATGTAGTAAACAAATTGTAAAAATATACAAAGTGCTATAAAATCATTCACCCGGAATCTTCCATTCTTCTTCTGATATAAGGTCTCAGAGACTGTATAAAAAGCAAGAGAGTTTAGGAAAAACCCAACATTTATCAAAGCCTCATAAACGTCACGTCATTAGGAACAAGAAATCCACGACCTCTTTCTAGGTTTGAAAAAGCTTGCTGAACCTTAAGAATAAACTTGTTAAAAGGAACAAATTCTTCAATGCTCATTGTTCCATTTCTGATCATCTATGGAAAATGTAGAGAGGGAATTCTAGGTTTCCAAATGCTAGAGCTCTCTTGAGCTGAGGGGCAATTAATGATGCTCCTTGTCTTGTCTGAATCAACCAGTTTGAACCACAACTCCTTCAGAACCGTCATGTTCTCCATTTTGTGTGGAAAGAGGAGTGCATTGTGTGCACCCTTCTCCTTGGTTATTTGACAATTTAATTATACGTAATAACCTCTCCAATTTCATTTGCATTAGCTTGAATTCAAGTCATTGTTTATCTAGTAAAATTAAGTGCTTGGATGCACCTCTTATTCAAAGATGGAAAGTTAATATAACACCCATGGAGTACTTTTGGAGGCTGCTAAAACCGACAGCAAGGAATATTTACCTTTTTGTTTTCTTGCTCAGCGAGAGAGAGAGAGAGAGAGAGATTATAAGGCATGCCAAGCCGCATCATGGGGATATCCATCAAAAAGCTTTGCCAAGCTAGGGGCATTTGAATTTAAATCATATGTGAAAGGCCAAAAAGAACTCTCAAAACATTCACTAACACTTGGATCGTGTTTGTTCAATGCTTCAACAGTGTTTTGAAAGCTTAGTTCACTTTGGGTTGGACGGGCTTAGCATTGTTGTTGTCACCAGTAGTTGAAGATCAGAATTTGAATTTGTGGAGAGCTTGAAAACTTCCTCTATTTCATTGCATCTTTTCGAGCTTATTAGTGATGAAGAGACACCAAGTTTGCCCTCAAATGCGTGTTTTAAAGGTTCTTTACTTGGTTGTTAGTTTGAGGCTTTTAATGCGTGTTTTATTTGTAGAGAAATCAATTTCGCTTAGTTTTAGTTTTAGGCTTTTAATGTACAAGGACAACCAATGGAATCACATGACAAATGTTCACCGAGCCTCCCAAAAATTAAGGAAACAAAAAAACAAGTTTTTTCCTTTAAACTTAGCGTCTAAACAAGATTATTCCCACCCTAGCTATACTTTGGTCTTTGGGGATACTGATGCTTAGCGTCTAAACTTATATTTTCAACAAAGACCCCACTCAATTTTTAGATTTCAAGCATTTGTTCCTTCTAATAGTATTCCATAATTTTCAAAGAAAAAAGAAAAAAAATATATCATATGATTGTCGTGCTTGTTAAACATTTTTAAATCTCCAAACTGTTATTTTAGGTCCATTTTATTCTTTCTCTTAAACATTTGTATAAACCCTAATATTTGCTTTTTCTTCCTCACTCAGAGAAGAGTGGGTGCGAAAGAGATGATGTGATTTATCCTGCTCAGTTTTATTCATTTCCGTTACTTGGAAATATCATGGGTCCCCTCCGCCCATATGATTCTTAAAAGGGCATTTTAGTAATTAAGACTTTTTTTTTTTTTTGGTCAATCCTGTTAATAAGGAAGGGCCAAAGTGTTAGTACAAGATTGTTGTTTAGAGGGTCTTTAAATGAAAGTTGTTAAAGTTTAGGGGTTCAAGTATCATTACCACTAAAATACAGGGTAATTTATCTAAAAATTAACAACCAAAAAATAGAAAATTTAGTGGTCGGTGGTAACGGACAAATTTCTTAAAATATCCTTATGATTTAATGAATTGACTAGCTGTATTCTTACTATCCCTACGATTTAGTAATAAATTCGTCCAAGTGAATCTATTTGTTGGCATACAGAGCTATACCAGACTTAAAAAATCAAGTGTGAGTTTACTGGCTGTACCCAGACTTTAATGGATCAAATGCTGAAAGTTGCAAGATTTTCGGGTTCTCTTAACCTGTCAAAATCGCTCGCCCAGGTGAGTCCGTTTGTAGGCATTCAGAACTGTGATACCAGAGCTGTACCAGACTTAAAAGGATAAGAGTGAGTTTGCACCCAAGAATTCTCTCATTTATCTTGAAATTTTGAAGAATATTGAAGGATAAATTTGGTATTTCATTTTTCATTACTGATTAACGATAATATGAATTGTAAAAAAAAAAAAAAAGAAAATAGATAATATGCAAACAATAAAGGTAAAACTAGTCAATTTACTCTAAGAAATTTGCCCAAAGAAGAAGCAAACCTTTTTTCTGTTTTTTCGTACGAAAGCTCAAAGCAAGTTGGAGTTAGAAGAAGACAATCGATTGTTCATTGTTTATTTTGTTTCGATAGGGACACATTTGTCCTATTACGAAAAGTGTAAGGGTATTATCGATCTTTAGAAAGATGTAACTCTACTCGGACGAAAAACACGGTTGCGGTTGTTCACGTGGCAGATGACTTGGACCTACGTGGCTTGATTAAAGCCGTGCGATACTTCATAGATATATCCAACGGTGGCTGCATAACAAAAACGCATGTCGGAAATGCAACAAGTGTGGAAGACCGAATCTGGTCACAGGTCTCCAGGTGCCAGACAGCAGCTCCCCTCCACATCGGATCCACTTGCACACAACCAATACCAAGATGCCACGTATACCATTGTTCGTTGCCCCTCCCCATGCGTTTTCTCCGATATAAAAACCGTTTTGAAAAATCAGCGGTTCTCGTAGAAAATTTCCCGGCGTCGAGTCCAAGCAATGGAACTCTCCGGCGTTCTCCTCCGGCAGGTTCCATGCTTGTCTGGCGCTGGATTTGATAACCAGTCTTTAATATCATCCTCCACCTCTGGTCTGTGCGCAGATGCCGGAAGTTCGTTCTCCGGCAACCTCCGTTTTCCTGGTTCTCGAGATGCCAAGGTTTTTCAGAGAGCTAGAAGGCTTTCAGCCTATTCGGTTTCTGGGTTTTCCAATGATGGTCATTTGCAGTATTATGTATCACCGAGATCAGGCGGGAACAAGAAGGAGAAAAGTTCAGAAATGGCAACAATGAAGAAATCAAAATTGCTCAAAGAATTGTCGAGGGACTTGTTGATGTTTTCTGGAACGGGTTTTGGTTTGGAGGTTGGAAATGGTATTGTTACAGAAGATAACGGGAAAATGATCACGGTAAGATTCCGGATTACAGCTTCTTTCGTGTGTTTCTTTCAACACTGTCATTTGAATTTCCCCTGTTATGGTTTCTTACCATTAGTGGGGATGAGGATGGTATCAAATGAATTGAGCTGTAGATTATAAATATAGCCTCTTCAGTTGTTTTCATCCTCACTCCTAAACTTTGAAAAATGAAATTTTGTTTTGAATGCCGAACTTTGGATTTTGTTATCTTATTTTCAATATTTGAAATAAATCCTGTTGTGCCAATGAAGAAGTGAAAATTTCACCGATAAAATTAAGCTATTTTATTTCTAATTATTGTTTAGATTATTTACGTCTATTTATACATAAGAAGAATACCTTTCGCCAAAATTCCTGAGATGGATTAGTCGACATTTTGATCAATTTTGTCAAGTATCAGCTGTAAGCCTACAAACAGATTGAATTTTCATTCTTAGAAAATTCTAAAGAAAATTTGTTTACCTGAATTCCCAGCTCAGTATATCCATATTTGTTGGTGCATTGGACAGAAACCAATATTTTGTGGAATTTTAAAGACAATTTTTTCCTTCTTTCCCACCTTGTGTTTTATTTATTATTGGGTGAAAGCCTTTGGTGGGAAGTTGATTTCAAGGACATAAGAGAAATTGTCTCTGATTTTGAACTATAATGTTATTATGGGTGTAAGATGGTTTGGTTTTATGAAAATTAATAGAGGTTTAACCAAAAAAAATGAAAACTATAATCAAGTATATTTGTTTTTATTATGAAGGAAGCAGCAGAGGTTTTATTGGCACAACTACAACAATTAAGAGCCAAAGAGAAAGAGATGAAGAAAAAACGGAAGCAAGAGAAAGCCAGGCTAAAAGCCACACAGATGAAAACCAAAACCAGGGCCCAATGCGAATCTTCTGGGAGTTCTTCAGAATCAAGTGACATCGAATGTGGAGAAGTTGTTAGCATGAAGATGAGCCGCCTGAGAGACAGAGCTCTCGTAGAAACAAAACTAGATGCGTCAAAACAGGACACAAGTGCAGTGTTAACTACCCCAAGTTTGCTGATTCAGGAAAATAGAGCAGAGGGAATAGAGAAGATTGAAGACTGCAGCATACAAACTTGCAGCAGGCAAGGATGCTGCAACCAAAAGGATAGTGGTGGTTGTAGCAAAGTTAGCAGTAATGATTACCGCCGAAGTAAGCCGGTAGTTGTTGGGGAGGCATCAACCGAGAGAATTGAAGTTTGCATGGGTGGTAAGTGCAAGAAAATGGGTGCAGAGATGCTGTTGGAAGAATTTGGAAAGAGGGTTGGTGTCGAAGGTGTTGTTGTTGGCTGCAAGTGCATGGGCAAATGCAGGGAAGGTCCTAATATAAGGGTTTTTAATCAATTAGGCACAGAGGAAGTGGATGATGGGCGTCCAAGCAATCCTTTGTGCATTGGTGTAGGCCTGGAGGATGTGGGTATGGTTGTGGCAAATTTCTTTGGGGAAGAGAGAAAGGATCTTGGTCTTGCAACCCGAATGTAAATTACCCTAAACAAATTAAGTAATCAAATGAATTACTTGTTCATTATGTAGTCCTTTGAATTTGTGCAACTTTTCCTCTTTCATGTTCTTTCTTTTGGGTAAAATTTCACTGATTATTTCTTCAATTTCCTTGCATTTTAGGAGTTGTTTTTCACTTAAGCTCTTCCTCTTACAACCCATCTTCGCAGCATTCCATTCCGAATGGAAATAAAATTCATTAACATTACACGAACTGTTTTTTAATGTGCTTCATTGGTATCTTACCACTCAGCAGATGTTAAATACTCGAGTCGAGGACAAATTCCCTGAAGCCCACTTTTGACTCGATCAAAAACACACTCTTCTCGGTCAATCTAGTCCAACAGCCCGAGGCTCCCAATTTACGGCTGCGTTTGATAAGAGTTCAAAAGAAGAGTTAAGTCAAATTTGCACTCCAGTTTGATTTGCAATTATTTGGTAAGAATACCTCTTTCTCTTTGTAATGAAAATAAAAGTAAAATAGGTAACTTTCAGTCTTGGAGTTTGTGTTTATACCATCACAACCAAACACAATACAAATTTTATCAATGAAAAATCAAACCAATTTTGCATTGCATTTTTTACCAAATTTGTGTCTACTTCAGTACATATGCTTTTAACATTTGTTTTGCAACAAAGACCCCCTTGTACTTCTAGATTTTCATCAATTTGCCCTTGCAGTTACCCCCGCCCCCTTTAGATCCTATGGACTAACAACGATAACGCCAAAAACTATGAAAATACCCATTGTAAAGCATGATTTCTTAAGATCAACCACTTCTTGATTGTTTAGTAGCACTTCCCTATAGAGGGCATGAGTCACATTAACTGAACCAATTAGGGGTGGCAACGAGTCGAGCTTTTCACAAGCTGCTCAAGTTCGGCTCGGCTCGGTTTCAGCCGAGTTCAAGCTCGAGCCTACTAGAACTCGACTCGTGAGACTCACGAGCCGGTTCAAATATAATATATATATATATATATAATAAAATTATTATAATTTTTAATTTTTAAATATAAAATAATTATATATATATATAATTTTTATTTTTGTAATAAAATATATAATAAATATTTTTATAAAATATAGAATGAGCCGAGCCGAACCGAACTCAAGCTTATGAACTTTTGACTCGAGCCAAGCTTGAACTCAAGGTTCTGACTCGAACCGAGCTCGAGCTTGAGCCTTGTAGAATAGTCTCGAGCCGAGCTCGGACCTAATACTATTCGGCTCGGCTCAACTCGAATCCACCCCTACTGGCAATGGATTGAATCCAGAAATACATTGCCTTTTTGTCGCAAAATAAGGCTTGGGGCGCTTTCGCTACCCCCCTAAGAAGTACGAACAGGGTGGGTGTTTCTAATTTACACCCCACCCCACCCCCACCCGACAAAAAAAAAAAATCATAATACCTAAAAACCGATAACCAATCATCTGATATTAAAAATTTGGAAAAATCAAAATTCACTGGAGAGGTCTGATTGGTAAAAATTCTTCTAGTATCAATTTTAAGTGTAGCTTACATGTACTATACACGTGCACAAGCAAAGATGAAGATACAAATTACCATAGTATAGATGTATTGATATGTATGTCAATAAATTTAATATTAAGGGCACAAGTTTTTTAAGTCATGATAACTTAAGGGTGCAACTTGGGCGGCCTCAGGTTAGTATGAAATATTTATTATTTTATAAGAGTGATGAAATCTTTAAATCGAGCACCTAACTCACATCCCTATCATAAGTTGACAACTGTGCCCTTACATCCCTATCATAAATACAATGTTAAAACTTAATTGACCTTAACCTTCTTTTTTACTAAAAATAAAAGAAAATAGAAGTTGAACTTTATCGAGAAGTCGGGCCAACCCAAAATCAACCTGACCCCTAGGGTTGGGTGTTCAACAGCTCTGGTACCCAATTTGCACCCCATGCTCCAAGCCCTAAGTTCAGTTGGATAGACGGTTGTAATTTGTGGTTTTGCAGGTTCAACCTTGGCTGCTGAAAACGTCTTTACTCTTTAGGGCTGACAAATCAATCCATTTAGTACTCTCTCTCTCTCTCAAGAACGTTCTCAAACGCAGCTTCAAGCTTAGTGATACAAGTTAAATAATTCGTTACACTATATATTTATATGGATTACAACGTCAAAATTGAGATTGATATAGATTACTTATTTACCTTAATGAGAATCTGAATTAATACCACCCCTCAATCATGGTTCATAATAAGTAGAACTTGCTAGGAAACGAATGAGTAGAAATTAATTGGAAATATAACAACGGAGCAACGTAGAAATAGTTTAATTTTCATGGAACATGAGTAAATTGAGAGAGAGAGAGCATGCCAACGTTTATTTTATTTGTAAAAAAATTATAAGCCCGTCGCATGTCTAAGATCACCGAACTAAAAGACACTCGCTATGTCCCTTGGACTGAATACAACGAATTGCACTTTGGCTTGCGAGAGTGGTTTCCAAAATCATAGGTCCTAGGAAATTACAAGCCATGAGAATAACTTAATCCAAAGAAGGGGGACCATTATTCGCGATAGATGGCTGTAGCACCTCCATCTCTATCAAGCTGCAGAACAGCTGAAAACCGTTAGTTTGAGAAGAATCCCTGAGTCGGTGTTTACAAGTTCAGTGTTTACAAGGTCAATAAGTTCAGTGTTTGATAAGCACAAAAACAACATTCTGGCTCCAATGCAAGATGCAACTATACAAGAATTTATGACAAAACATCCAACATCACTCCAAGACACTGCCCATTCTTAAGACCTCGATTTTCATCTAAAATAGTTGCTACTCCACTGTGGCACAACATTATGGAGTAGAAAAACATTGCATCGCAAAAGTCAAGTCTCTATTTCAACGAAATCCTTTTCTTCTCCCAACATTTTCACTTAGAAATGGGAAACTTAGATAATTTGAACTCTAAAGACAGATATCAAGCACACAAAACGTTCCAACTCCTCACTTGGAAAGCTACAATCAAGGTTAAAAATATCGACACACCCGTGTATTGGCAGGGGCGTATCAGTACTAAAAACTAACCGCATAATGTTTTTTTTTTAGTTTTTTTTTTTCAAAACTTGATTTCTGGAAATGCTTTTTTAGGTCTTTTTTTATTGAAATAAATGGGGGTCCCAAAACACCTGTAAATAGGTATATCGAGACCAAAAGATACATACGAGATACTTTGAACCTGCCTACAATGGGCAACACAAAAGATCAAAGAAATGATACCTGGATCCATGCACCTACTAGTGTACCAGTTTCGGATACAATACTAGATACTGCATGGATTCTAGATGTACTAAAAAAACTGTATATGTTAAATAAGCATATTACATTGGATACCCGTACCAGTATTCATGTCCAGGATTTTATAAAATAAAGAGCCACATCCCCATTTCCCGAATCTGTGTCTGAGGTAGCTTGGAATCATAGATGATGCACAAAAACTGAGGATGGGTTAATTTCTCTATAAAATGTATAGAGAACAAAGTTTTGACCCCAAAAAGAACAACACAAATTGAATTAATTGTTTCAAATTGTGAAAACTTTCCACCCTTTTTACAATGAAATGAGACTTCCTAAAGGCTCAGTTTGAAAAGAGTACAAATACAAACGTGTACAGTACAAATACAAGGTTTTGCACTCTACATGTTTGTATTTGTACTCCTTCCAAACTGAGCCAAAGGGATAAATTGAAACAACAATTCATCTAAATGACATGTCAACAGATCAGTTCTGGGTCGGAGCCAGGTAGAACCGAACCCGGAACCGACCCAGACCCTATAGGCTCTGCAATTCTGGACCTAGAACTAAACCGATCGGTTCTTGGGACAATTGGGTTCAACCCGATGGACCCAGTTTTGATATGTATGCTAATAATACCCCTGCTAAAAAATGCAATAAAAACCCTATAAAAACCTAAAATGCAACAAAAACCCTGCTAAAAATAATAAAAAAACCTGCTAAAAAGGAAACTGATGAAAAACAATAATAACTATATATATAGGTCGGGTCGGGTCCAAATCGGTTCGGGACAAGGTGGACCCGGTTCCGACCCAATAATAATCGGGAACTTTTTTTAAGAACCGGAACCGGCCCATCGGGACAAGTTCTGGAACCAGAACCACCCCAATCGGTTCAGTTCCATCGGGTCTATTGGGTCTGACCCGACCCATTGACAGCCCTAGATCCATCTTTCAACTTCCACATGTTGATATGGCACATAACCTTGGAAAATGTAAATATCATGAAACAGAGCTACCCAACAAGCCTTTTGAGCCACAGACATGGTAGATCACACCATTCCACCTTCATGCTTGAATTTTATAGTCAGACTCTTGCTGTCAATTAATGAGATTGGTTAGAGGTGAGCTGCCCCAGAGCATATTGTTGACCTCTTTCTGCAATGGCAAAAGGAAAGGACTTGAAAGATAAGGAAAATCTACTGGAAAACAGCAACTCCTGCTGTGATGTGGGGTTTGTGGGAAGAAAGGAATACAAGAAAATTTTGAAAACAAAGCCAGTTCCATTGAAGAGTTGGTAAGTATGTATGTATCCTCTATTAGCAATCCACAGGTCCTTACCTATGAAGCTTTCCAAGGCATCTCTTGGAGACCTCAAAAAGAGCCTCCAGGAGATTAAATTCTCCACCAGTAGCCAGATCTCTAACTGGCCCATCAGACAGAAACTGGCTTTAGACTCAAGTTCAATGATAGTTCTCTTGGTAACCTTAGGAAGGCAGGTATAGGTGGTGTCTTCTTCAAGAGGGATGGGAATATTTGTTGGGCTTGCAGTGGGCCCATAGGGGTTGCAGTGGGCCCATAGGACTTTCTTAATGGAGTTAAGAAATACCAAACAGGCCTGTCTCCCCTAGCTATAGAAGGGGACTCAAAGAACACTGTTAATTGGATGGTATTGACGCATTTTTCAGTCTGCAGGAAGCTCAACAGACCAAAAAAATGGTCTTTTCCCATTTGGTATTGTGTAGACCAAAAGACCTGAAGATGAGTAAATGGAAAGACCAAAAAAGCCAAAAATCGGGAAGCTAAGCTTTTGGTCTTTCTGCACTGAAATAGCCTTCCTAGCCATTTTTAACAGCCCGGTAGACCATGATGCAAACCAAACAGTCTTGGTCTTTAAAGACAAGACCGCAAAAGCTCAGTGTGTCTTCTCATCTATTGGGCTGTTGAAAGATATACCTAGAAAGACTTGCCAAACAGCCAGACGGTAATGATGGTGGCAAGGTATTTCCAGAAGTTAAAATTTTCAAAAGCTGGTCAGGAGAGCTACTCCACACCTTAAAATGAATAAAACAATGAAAAACAGACTTCAAGCCCGATCCCCCTAATGCACCACCAACCCGCTTCTCAAACTAGTAGTACCATCCTACAAAACTGAACCTCAAACAGCAATT
This sequence comes from Nelumbo nucifera, assembly GCF_055504915.1. Classification (NCBI taxonomy): domain Eukaryota; kingdom Viridiplantae; phylum Streptophyta; class Magnoliopsida; order Proteales; family Nelumbonaceae; genus Nelumbo; species Nelumbo nucifera. The sequence goes on from NC_142651.1 coordinate 110,546,825, forward strand.
TCAACCACTTCCAACCCCCGCATCAAACTTGGACTTGGTTACTTGGCTTTTGAAGAATCTACTACTGCAAGCTTACACCCTCTCTTGTTAACATTTTTTTATTTTCTTCACCTTTTTGGCAGGCCCCACACCAAACACACTTCCTCTCAATCTTGCAAAAGCTTTCAAAAGCCCCTTGATGCTGACTGATTAAGACTGGAAGAACTGTTTTTAGCCTCACGGAGAGAACCTTAGCAATAATCTTATACAAGCTAATCACTAAACTTGAGCAAAGACCAAGTAATATAGGCAGGATCTACGTGAACACATTCATCTTGTTTCCAGAATTTCCTTATCCTGTGGGAATTTATCCAAGAAAAAAAGCAAAATTCATTGGAAGAAGCCTAGCTAGTTTTTAATATTTGTATGGGGAAATTTTCTTTCTTTGAAATTAGTTACAATACATAGACACCCAAGATGGTAAACAACATTTTTAAGCAATGTTAAGCAACAGCAAAAACAATTTAGGATGCTAACAGCTTTAGAACAATTTGAAAAAAAAAAATCTTAGGGATAAATTACTCCAACAAGAGAGAGAGAGAGAGAGATTACTCCAACCACTATATAATTTGTTCATCAATGGCAAGTATAGAAGGGCTGTGAATGGTTGGGATAGTAAAGTCCACTTGAACAAGGTCAGAGCTACAAACCCCTGGAAAGGTATTAATTAACTCTATTTATGATCTGTTTATTGTAGGGGTGATCATTTTCAGCCTAGACTGGCCCAGAAAATTTTGTAACAATCAAGCAGTATCATAAAAGTGGTAACCAATCAAGTATTCATCAAAAATCACCAGGATGAGGGTTGATTGGTCAAAGATCTCCCGGTATCATACCTTTCCAGCATCATAGATTTTTATAGCATATATTTTATGCATCTATCATATGTCATTATACTAGATGACTTAGCCCAAATCCTGGCCTAGACCCAGGCACATATTGAGGCCCAGGGTTCAGCGCGGACCAGACTATAGCCCTTTCCATAGGTGCTAAGCCCAGCCTGGCCCAGGGATCGCCCCTAGTCTTGCTTTCACTAGATACAAAGTGGGGAATGGGGACACAATTTAGTTTTGGACTGACCTTTGGTGGGGTGAGAGACCTATCGTTGAAACTTACCCTCATAATCTTACCTTGAACCAGGAAGCCACTATCTCCTCTTGCCTTATCACTTAACCCAAAGGACCTCATGAAACCTTAGCCTTAGAAGACCCCTTGGGGAAGCTGGGTTTTCTGAAATTGTGGACCTCCTTGACTCCTTGAGAGAGATTTACATTTCCCCTTCATCCCTTGACCATGTATTTGGAGCATCCACCCTGTTGTGAAGATCTCATCTAACTCCTTTAGAGCACTTTTTTCAGATTCTAAAATCTGCAGGGTCCCCATTTAAGAAGATTTGACATCTCACTATTCCCTCAGGAGTGTCATTTTTCATGTGGGAGCCTTGCTTGGGCAGAATAAACATGTGTGATCTAATCCAAAGAAAAAGCCATGACAGATTGTGCTCCTCATCAATGCACCATGTGCTTCTAAGGAGAGTAAGCTGAATATCACTCAATCACCAGATACGAGACATCCATAGTTGGGTTGGGTTGCTTCTGTGGAAATGGCAAGCAAGAGGTCTTGCAGTGGTTTAAAAGGTACACCCGTTTGAAAAAACATGCACCTTGTGCCTCAGCTCAGGCATGTGCCTCGGTTAAATACTTAAATTTTGTGCCTTTTTGAAGCATGGTGGCTGGGCCAGGGGCTCCTCCCCCAGACCCCATGTTGCCCATTCATTCTTCTTAATACACTACATTTTTTAAAAGAACAGTGAACTATAATTAAAATTATAAAACCATTTTTGTACAGATTAAGAATTTAAGATCCTAATATTGACTTGCTTGGCCTTGACTCAAGGGGCTTGGTACGAAGGCAGCTTGTAGAATTATACATTAGCTATTTGAAATAATGCGATTGAGAAAGAAATAAAGAGATTTAAAGTTTGACATGATTGCATATGTTTTATGTGTTATGCTGATGTATTTTAATTTGAGCTAATAAATTTTTTAAGACATTTAGTTTAAAATTAATGTTTGCATTTTTAATTAATATTTTCTATGAAAGGTAATTAAGAAAATTTTATTAAAATAAAAACAAGTACATTCTATTTAAGTGTCAAGATGACACCCCATTACAAGCAATCATCAAAAACACACTTCAGTCAAGACTGAAATGGTGCACATTACAAGCTTGCATCTCAAGAATGTCCCAAAAATTTTCTGCAAAATCTGAATAGCTGAATTGCTCAAACTCTTGAAGGGGAAGAACCCAATTAGTAATAAGTTTGCCGACTGAAACCACAAGCACTTCAATATTTCTTTTTTCTTTCCTTCAAATAGCCTCCTGATCCTCTCCCACCACAGAGACCAGCACACTGCAAAGGGGATGCAGCTCCAAACAATTTTTGCTCTCCTGCTTCCTCTGAATCTTGGCCAACCAGAGAAGATTTCAGCTGCTGAGGAAGGTTGGAAAATGGGTACCCCAAACAGGAACAAATAGAATCTCCAAATAAACTTTGCTACTTGGCAAAGTGAAAAACAGGTGGAAAGCAGTTTCCTCTTCAGATTTGCACAGGTAACACGAGCCAGCAAGACTAAATCCTCTACTTTTCAGGTGATCTGCTGTGAGAACACTGTCCAGTGCAACCAGCCAAGCAAATGCTTCTACTCTCAGAGGAACTGGGTTTCCCCAAATCCCACCTAACTGATCAGTAGATACATCCTCCTTGATGAGAGCCATGTAGAAAGACTTCACTGTGAACTTTCCATTTCCGCACTCCTTCCACCACAGTCCATCTTCAGTGGTTGTAGAGATATAGGACTTTTGTCCAGCATAAAGATGCATTCCTCCAACTCTTGATCAAGAAGTGATCTTCTGAACCTAGGGCTCCAGATCACCTTAGCATCTCTAACATCATAGCTGGACTACCAAGACCTGATGATCAGCCAGTCTATACAGTCTTGGACAAATTTCACACAACTTCCCTACCCCACTCCAATCATCCTCTCAAAACCTCACTCTAGAACCAACACCCACTTTAAAACTTACCATGCCTCTGAAATCCTGATTAAAGTTCATTATTCCCTTCCAAACACTCACCCCAAAGGAATTTGAGACCTCCCTCGACTCCCACCCAAATCTCACCACCCCATACTTCCCTACCACCACCCTTCTCCATAAAGACTCCCTTTCTTTTTTTTTTGAAGATAAATAAAAATAAACTTTATTAGCAGCATAGTTTGTCAAGGCGACAAGGCGCCCTTGGAGGCTCGTCTCGCCTAATAGCCAAGCAGTTTTCTATAGCGTGTTATAAAAAAACTTTTATATTCTTAATTTTTTGAGGTTATAATTATAAAATAGACATTTTTAAACTAAAATATTTATTTTGTGTGTTTATACACTAATTTCTTTTTATTATTTTCTTATTTGTTAGGGTTTAATCAACACAAACATTGCTAAACACTGTATTGAACCCTCATAGACTTTGTCCAATCAACACATGTTCTTCTTCTCTCGCCTCACCTAATAGCCAAGCAGTTTTCTATAGCATGTTATAAAAAACTTTTATATTCTTAATTTTTTGAGGAATTATGAAATAGACATTTTTAAACTAAAATATTCATTTTGTGTGTTTATATACTAATTTCTTTTTATTATTTTCTTATTTGTTAGGGTTTAATCAACACAAACATTGCTAAACACTATATTGAGCCCTTATAGACTTCGTCTTCTTCTTCTTCTTTTCTTCTTTTCCTATGACAGAAATAGGGTCCAGCCCCTATATTTTTTGAATTTTCTTTTCTTTCTTATTTTTCTTCTCATGAATATGTTGGAATATGTTGATTTTCTATACTTTAACCTGAAGTACATACTTTTCTTATGAAAATTATGGATATTTATTAAGGAAATACGATTATGGAACCTAGGGAACTACCCTAGGATACATGTTTTTACTTAAAAAAATCCATAGCCTAGACCCCCTGTCGCCTAGCCTCACCTTGGCGCCTTGAAAACTATGTTTATTAGAGAAAAAAATAAAAAAAGGAAAAGGAGATTACAACAGGGTGATAAGGAATCACCCATCAATAGCAGACCCAAAAAAACAACAGACCCGCCCTAACAAAGACCCTAAAAACAGGGGGAAAAAACTATAGACATACCAAAGCACCTTAAGAAACAACCCATATCCAAAAACACACAATAGATTGAATATCCCATAAACCCAAATCCTGCCAAAGATACATACGAAAAGCATCCTGAAACCAAACAATCCAACTGATGAAAAGCTCAACTTGAACTTTATCCATTTTCTCATCATGCCCACTGTCTAATATAAAAATCTCGTCTCATCTGGGTAACTTTCTTTTTTAATCCGGTCCATATACTCCCAGCTTCAATCTGGCAAAAACATTTGAAACTTGTCTCTTTTGATTGGTTTTCTGTTTTCTAAATCTTCTTACTGCATTAGAACATTTCTCCACCCTCGTAGAAACCTCCCTTTGAGCATTTATTCTTTCTAACTCAAATATGGTAATTTCTCAAACAATTGTTCAGCACTTAGGTCTTCTCTACAACTCCCCTCCTCTACATCTCCAACTATAATTAAGCTTCCAATTTCCTTAGTGGTCCCTGAACCAGAATCAGCCGCCCCCTCAATCTTCTCTTTTGTCTGGAATCTATTCTCTTCCACCTCCCTAAAAGCTTCCTTTGCGAAATCCCCCCCCCCCCCCCCAAGAAGAATAAACCCAACAATTTACTGACCTTCACCCTAGTGTTGAGCACCCTTTTCACATCTACAGATTTCTCTACTTCGTGAGTATCATCTATGGCTACATCTTCCTCCTCTGTACCCATGCTCCATTCGCTTCATCTGATCCTGCATCCTCTTGCAAAGGTCTGGTTCTATATTTTTGTTTCCTAATATAGACTCTTGATAAAGACTTTTTCTTTTCCTTATCCTCTTCATCAATGGTCTAGACTTCTTCCAACAATTTACTGACCCTCTCTCCCTTTCTTTATTCTAGCCCAAACCTCCATAGCCACTTCCCCATGAGAGCTTTGTTGAAAATCCTTATTCTGAGCCCCAAACCCCCTAGAGCTTTCGGTCTGCATACCTTCTCCCACTTAACTAGGTGAAACTTCCTTGATCTCTTTGCCCCTTCCCATTTGAAGTTTTTCAATCTTGTTGGCAACAGTAGTTGGTATTCTTAGCAGTGGAAGGTAGTAAGTGAGCAGACTCGAGAGCACACTTTTTATGAGGGTAATTCTGCCCCCAAATGAGAGATATCTTGCTTTCCACTTCTCCAGACCCAGCCCACCCTCTCTATAAGGGGTTTCCATGTACTTGCTGACCCATATTTGGCCCCAACTAGACTTGTTCATGGGCCGGGTAGCCCGATGGCCCGGCTCAGCCCGGCCCGCACCCCGGTCGGGCTTGGTCATGTAATTAGGCCCGCGGGCCTGACCTCGAGCCTAACATAGTAAGCCCGACTGTGTTTCGGGCCGGGCTCGGTATTTGTCAAAAAAGCCCGGCTCGAGCCCAGCCCGTCCCGACTCAGCATTATATATTTTATAAAATATATAATATGTATTTTATATATTATATAAAATATATAAATAATATAATATTTATTAAAATATATATTTATAATTTAATATATACATTTTTTATTCTTTTCTTTATAATCTCTCTCTCTCTCTCTCTCTCTCTCTCTCTCTCTCTATTCAGCCGCTAACAGTATGGGCTAAATTTCGGGCTCGGGCCCAGGCCCGGGCTTCGGGCTTTTATGAGGGCCGGGCTCAGGCATTAGAAAATTCTGTTAATACAGAGTGAAAGCCCGGCCCATGAACAGGTCTAGCCCCAACTGGGAGGACTAAGTAGGAAAAGGGAAGCTCCTCTATCCAGCAATCTAAGGTTGCTGCAAATTAAGACATCTCTTCCTGGCTAATCTCTCCAACTCCAAATAGAGTGTTCTTCTCCAAATTCACCTTCATACCTGTTAGCAACTTAAAATTGACTAGTATTGCTCTTAAATTCAGAACTCGATCCTCCTCCACATTTAGGAAAATAAGAGTATTGTCTTACAAATTCTAAATGGGAAATGCTTGGCCCCTCTGACCCAACACTGAAACCTTCTAACCAGCCCTATTGAACTCCCCTTCTTAACAACAGATTTAGAGTGAGTTTCCATTACCAGCACAAACAAAAATGGGGACGAAGGGTCCCCTTGTCTCAGCCCCCTAGAGATTTGAAAAAAACTCCGATGAAACCCCATTAAAGATCACTGAAAATGACACAGATGAGATCTACCCATACATCCAACTCCTCCATTTCTCTCCAAATCCCATCAGCCATTGAATTTCTTCCAGGAATCCCCACTCCACATGATCATAAGCCTTCTCTATATCTAATTTGCACACTAGACCAAGTCTTCCACTTCTCAATCTAGAGTCTATGCACTCACTTGCCACCATCACCCCATCTAGAATTTGTCTTCCCTCCACAAAGGCCATTTGAGTTTCCCCTACTACTTCATGAAGCACTTTTCTCAGCCTATTTGGTAACACTTTGGCAAAAATTTTATAAGGGTTGCATCATAGTTGTCAGGCGACTAGGTGCCCTTGGCTTGGTGCCTCGCCCAAACGCCTTGACTTCTAGCAACTAGGCACCCACCTAGGCAACTAAGCGCCCGCCTAGGCGACAAAAATGACAAGGCGGGCACCTTTTATAATATCATTTATATTGTTGTATCATATTAATGTATGTGTTAATACATTTTATTATGTGCTATATAAATCAATTATACTTTGTTTTAATGTTTTACTACAGAAACTAAAAGATCGAAGGGTTTTGAGGAAGAAGGTTGTATTTCTATCTCCCTCTTTTAACCATAATGCCCTTGCTTCTGCCTCCAACTCACCTCTTCTCTCACAAGCAGTCTCTCTAACTCTCTTTCCAGGCCTTCCTTCTCCATTCTAGCCTCTCTTGGGTAGATTTCTTCTTCCTCCTCCAGCCTCTCCAGCCTGGCCAGCTTCTCCAATACCTCTTTCTTTCTACTTTCCTCAATCCCAAACACTCCACGTCTCCTTCCTTTCAGCTCCTCTTTGAGCAGTTATAACTTCCTCATCACCCTTAAACCAGCTGATCCCTCTACCTGAAAAGCTCTCCACTTCTCTTCTACCCATGCCACAAAGTTAGGTTGAAGAAGCCAAACATTCTCAAAACAATTGGGGTCTCCTAGCCCCTTGTTTAGCTAGAGTATCTGCCATCCCATTTGCTGTTCTTCTCACCCATTGGAAAATTGAAAGTAACATTCAACTCCCTTACAATGCTCACAATCTCCCTAAAAGTATGCCTATAGATCCATGGGATTTGGGTGCTACATCTTGCCCAAGCAATGACCACTTGAGAGTCCCCTTCCACTTCCAAATTAAGGAACCCAGAGTACCTAGTAAATTTTGATCCCTGCAGGAGCCCAATTAGCTGTGCAGTCAGTGCGTCCCCATTTTCTAGAGGCCCTAAATACAAAGCTAACACCTTTCCTCCTGAATCTCTGAAGACACCTCCTATCCCAGCTATGTTTTGGTTACCAAGGAAACTTCCATCAAAATTCAGCTTCACGAAATTTGTTTCTGGGGGTCTCCACTCCATAAAAAACTTTTCTTTTCCTTGGTCTGATATAGCCACTTCCTTCCAAGTTCTGAGGATGTCATTCAAAGGGAAGACTTAGAAGTCTTCCAGAGTTTTTACCCAGTGAGCAGTTTTTAACTTTATTGTTTCAAAATTTTCCATCTCTGATCTGCTTTTTTCATTGAAAATTCTTCCATTTCTCTCTTACCAAATAGTCCAAACCAAGGCAGTCCTCGCTGTTTTCCATAATAATCTTCCTCTTTGTTTTGGTTGCCTCATGAAGCTAGGGTCAAAAAGGCCCACCACCTCCTGTGGGGGATTCCACCTGCACCCAAAAAGGGAACAAAGATGCTCCCAAATACAAAGCACAAAAGGGCAGAATAGAAAGATATGGGAAACAGTTTCACCATTGCATTTACATGAGGGGAGAGGCACTTATTTGGCCTTCTTTTCTGCAGCATATCACAAGTGTTTATCTTTCCAAGGAAGACTTCCCAACAAAAGGCCTGAATCTTAGGAGGGATTGGCTTACTCCAAATTTCTTTCACCAGGAACATTGCCCCCAAGGTAGCTGGCTGAGTTAAGAAGCTAAAAAAGGAAGCACAAGTAAAAAGACCATTGGGGGAGATTGACCATACCCTGGTATCCTCAACAAATTGATCCAAAAAAAAATGGAGTCAAGTTTGGCCAAAAGAGAGATGAGAGACTCACATTCCGAATCCCCAATACCCCTTCTGAATCTAAAGTACCAATTTAAACCTGAAGTTGAGAATCTCACAAACTTAGAAATGGGTTCAGATTTGTAATTGGAAGGTGCATAGAGCAACGGAAATTGGACCTTTAATGGATGTTTACCTATCCAGAGATCCTACCAAAACAAGACTCTTTGGCCATTTCCCACATCATACCGAATGAGATTAAGGAAGAAAGGACAGGCCTCATAAATTGCTTCCCAAGGAGATGTTGAATTTGTTGAAAGTGCCACCTTTGAGTCCCAGCCATTGTCTGAAATACCATGTATGCTAGCAATGACCTTGTGCCAGAGCCTGTCACTTTCTAGGGGAAACCTCCGTAACCACTTTCCTAAGAGAGCTAAATTCGTTTGGACTAAGTTTCCAAGCCCAAGCCCACCCTTCTCTTTAAGCCTACTAACTTGTTCCCAATTCGCCAAATGGTCTCTCTTATCACCTCCCGGTTCCCATAGAAAATCTCTCATTAATTTTTCTAATTGCCTAGCAATTTTGACAGGGATACGAAAGGTAGACAAGAAGTAAATGGGAAGATTAGCCAAAGTGGCTTTAGTCAAGGTTATCCTACCTCCCAACGAGATGTAACTCCTCTCCCAAAGTGACAATTTTTTGGAATATCTCTCAACCACAGGCTTCCAGAAACTCTCATTACGTGGATTTCCACCCAAGGGGAGCCCTAAGTACTCTAGGGGCCAATTTTTTACTTCACAACCTAAGGCCTCTGCTATTCTAATGATTTCCTCTTCTTGTAAATTCAAGCCTACAAGACAGCTTTTCCCCAAATTGACCTTTAAACTGGACAAGCTCTCAAAGGAGCTAATAAGGCTTTTCAAGTTCCCAAGGGCCTCAAGGCTAAAGTCATCACAGAAAAGCATTAAGTCATCTGTAAACTGTAAATGGGTAACCACAACCTCAGCCCTTCCCACCCTCCAGCCCCTTATTGCATTATCCAAATCAGCCTTACTAATCATTCTACTTAGGACCTCTGCAATCAAAGTGAAAAGGAAGGGGGGTAAAGGATCCCCTTGTCTCAAACCTCTTTTATCTAGGAAGATGTCTCTAGAAGCCCCATTAATCAAAATTGAATAATGCACTGAGTCCACGCAACCCTTTATTCACTTTCTCCACCTTTCTCTTAAACCAAATTTTTCCATAACTTCAAGAAGGAAAGCCAGTCCACCAAATCGTAAGCCTTCTCTAAGTCCAATTTACAAAGCATTTCCCTCTTTTTTTTCTTCTTTTCAGCTACGCATTCATTTGCCACCAAGATTTGATCAACAATTTGCCTTCCCTCCACAAAGGCACCTTGAGCTTGTGAGATTATTGTGGACAGTACCCTTTTTAGCCTACTTGAAAGGACTTTTGCAATTATTGTGTATAGACTACCCACCAAACTAATTGGTCTAAAATCCCTTGTGGTTTTGGCTCCCTTTTTCTTAGGCACTAACACAATGAATGTGGCATTTGTTCCTGGTGAAACCTCCCCATTTTGGTGAAACTCATCAAACACTTCCTTTAGGTCCTTTTCTAGAAACTCCCAGCACTCTTGAAAAAATGTCATGGTGAAGTCATGGTGAAACCATCTGGCCCAGGGGCTTTTTGATCTTTCCATGGAGAAGACAGCCTCTTTGATTTCCTCAATACTAAAATTTTCCTCCAAGGCCCAAGATTGGATATCAGTCACCCTATCCCACTCCAATTCAGGTAGGTCTTGCCTATTCCCTTCCATTCTAGAGAAAATGCCCTTAAAGTGATAAAGAAAGACCTTGACTATCTCCTCCTCCCTCCTGACCTCAACCCCATCCACTTCCATAGTTGTTATGAGGCTTTTGCTTCTCATCCCACTTGCTAGAGAGTGAAAAAAATCTTGTGTTTCCGTCTCCTTCCTAAAGCCACTTACATATAGACTTTTCTCTCCAAGAAATTTCTTCCTTCCTTAAAATCTCTTCTAGCTCCACCTTAAGCTTCCACCGCTCTTCTCTATCCTCCTCGCTAAAGTTCCTTTGTGCTTCCTTTCTGTCTAACTCCTCAATCCTAGAAGAAATTCTTTCTTGAGCCTCTTCAATTCTTCCAAAGTGATCCTTATTCCAATCTTTAATTTTCCCCTTCAGAGTTTTCAAAGTCCTCAAAAATCTGACCCCCCCCCTTTTTTTCTATTTCTTGGTCTTCCCTCTTCCCACCAATCTTCTACTCTTAATTTAAAAGAGGGATCTTCCAACCACATGTTCTCGAACCGGAAAGGGGAAGGACCACCAAAAAGCGCCTCTTGTCCTAAAGAAATAGGGCAATGGTCTGAAGTCACCCTAGGCAAAGCTTTAGATACGAGGTTTTCCCACAATTCGTCCCAATCTACTGTAAAGAAGAACCTGTCCAACTTGGAGCAAATTGTATTTGCTTGAAAATTTTGACCAGGTGAACTCGGCAAGTAACAAAGGTGGTTCTTTTAGCTCAAAAGATTCAATCAAGTTGCTAAATTTCCTCATGCTAAGGCCTGAGGGTAATGCTCTGATTTGGGTTGTTTGTTTCCATAGAGAACCTAAGAACATTGAAATCTCCCCCTAGGCACCAAAGCCCCTCCCACAATCCTCTAACTGCACTCAACTCCTCCCAGAATTGATCTCTTTCTCTGTAGGAATTGGGGCCATACACATTTGTTAGGACCCACTCCTTTCCATCATTTTCTCTTTTAAATTTTATAGAGACTGAGTAACTCCCAATGAGTTCCTCCAAGCAATCCATTTCCTCATTTTTCCACATCATTAGTAAGCCTCCTGAAGCTCCCCAAGAAGGTGCAAAAGCCCAATTTAAGCGTCTAGTTCCCCAAATGCTTTGAATCCACCTTTTGTCTATCTCTGAGAGCTTGGTTTCTTGGATTAGGACCACATCCGGCTTCTCTTTCTGTAATGCATTCCTAATCAGTCTCCTCTTCTTTGCATTCCCTAAACCCCGAACATTCTAGCTAGTGATCTTCGTTCTTTAACTTTTGAAGGACCCTAACAATCTCCTCCCTCCTATCTTGCTTCCCTTTTCCCCCCTCCTCTTACTGCCCCCCTTTTCATAAGAGATCTCAGTAGCCAATTTCTCCACTTCACTTTTCTTTTTCTTTTTAGTCTTCTTTCCTTTTGTCCTACCCTTTTTTGCTCTTGAATACACCTTAGTATTCTCAGGTTCAGATGGTGCCTCGTCTCCTTGAGTCAGTCCTTTCTCTTTTTCCAGTTTTGTGGTTTCCTGTTGTGGGCTACTGAAATCTTCTTCTCCCCATAGCTCTTTTTCCAGTTTTGTGGTTTCCTGTTGTGGGCTACTGAAATCTTCTGTCTAGTAAACCAGACAGGTTACTAACCTTTTGATTCTAAGATTCTCTTCTCAATAGACTCACCACTAACTTTTTGACTTGAAAGCTCTGCTACAGGCTTAGTGGCACAAGGACAGTTAGCAAACAATGGCATTTTGACATCAGCTGGATCTATAACCACAGAAAGAGGACAAGATGAAGACCCAGGGTTAAGATCACGAACAAGAGAGGAAACATACTCAATGGAAAAAACAGGAATTGAAGAGAAAGGGGAATTAGAAGTTCCCTGTTCCATTCTATCGTAAGCATCCCTTGACTCCGACCTTTCTTGATTGTCTTCCTCTTGAGAAATCACCTTGACAGCATCCTATTTTTGTCCCTCCTGTGCACCTCCACTTAATACAAGGGTGGTACTAAAGTTCCCAAGACTTTTATTCTGATTTTGGTCTTGCACGGTTTGCATAGCAATGTTTCCTTCTACTTGCAGTAGCATCGGCTCACAAAGAGGGGTGGGCTCTTCTCTCTCAGCTTCCTTTAGCTCCACTGTTCTTTCCACAGATTGTTCCTCAAACACAATCTCAGTTCCCAAGCAATCTTCATCGAAAAAATTGCAAGCTTTTATGGAATCTATGCTTTCAATACTTGAGGGTTAGTTTATCTCTGCAAACTCTTCTTTTTTTCAAACTCTAGTCCTTGACAGTCCTCTCAGTCACTGTCCCCATCCAAATCTTCTTTGGGTTCTCTACAATACCTTGGGTTTGGTTTATCAGGTGTGGTAGAGTTCCTGATTGAACCAGTCTCCACCCAAGAGCTCCATGATTGAGCTTTGAAATTTTACCACCAATGTTTGGGCAGGGTTCCTTAGATCCTTGTTGCTTCGAAGAAGGTTTTGTTGGGGACGATGATAGACCCATGTTACTGTCCCCAAAAGGAACCGAGTGGGTCACGTGATCACTTAAGTGATCCTCGGATTTGGTCGACCCCGGTTCAGCAATATGTTTGTTCAAAGCCCCTGGCTTGCCTGCTTCATCTTTATTTCTAACATTCCCCAGTTCAATCAAAGGAGCTTTGGGTTCAACTAACCATTTTCCTTTTTCCCATGTGGGGGGGTGGTTCCTTGCTGCATACACCATGGTGATCTGACACTATCTCTGCATACGATTTAAACCCAACCCTACGATCAGGCTTTGATGGTCCAGCTTGTGTGGAGAAATTAGTAAGTTGCATTCTTCCTTTTTTTAATTTAGACGGTTGGCCTTCTCCTGTATTCAACCATTCACTTGCCTCCGCCAACCAGGCTTTTCCACCTAAGCCACTCAATGCCAAGTCATCATCTTCTCCCTCTGCTTCCTTCCAGAGCTCAGACTCCATGGCTGTAAGAATCCAAGCTTCATAGACTGTTCCATCTACTGTAACCTCAACCATTCGAGGGACGTTTTCTGGCTTGACCCCACCAGCTTGAACGAAGCTGCTCAAAGGTTTGATCAGTTTAACTCTTCGAGCACACCACCACACAACTGGGCTATTTTCTTAAAGTTCGAGACAGACTAGAGATGGAATGGCAACCCAACGATTTTCACCCTGGGATTTTCTGCTAATGCAACTGAGTTGGTAGTAGGGCTCCATCTTTGAACACTCACAACTCCTTGATCGGATTGGATTTGGTAGTAGGGCTCTATCTTTGCACATAGGAATGGCCCCAGGGGGAAGGCAAATTCAGGGATCCTTGTCCCCATAGGGAGGGGGATGGAGCTGGGATTTTCAGCCACACTAGGGTGGGAACGGGGTGTGGTTCATGTGTAGGGGTGTCAACGGTATTCGAAAATCCGATTTCGAATTCGAGATTCAACATAACTGAATCGAATTCGAATAATTCAAATATATAATCAGTTCAAATCGGATATCCTATTCATATCAAATAGCTAATTGGGTTCGAATTTGGATATGAGCTGATTCAATTCGATAAATATCCAAATTCGATCGTTTATTTAATTCTTACATATAATGTGTAAAATATTTAAATGCTTTATATAATTTATATATATAATAATTAAATTGTATAAATAATTTATAAATTTATATACTTTAAATAAATAAAATATTCATTTTAATTACCTAAAATAATTAATTGGTCAAATTCGAATCGAATCGAACATTCAAATATTTAATCGAATTCGAATTTGAATATTAGTTTTCAATAACCGCCGGATATCGAATCAAATTCGGATATTGGATTTTTTTAATTGGATTCGAATTCAGATATTGCCTGATCCGATCCGTTTACACCCCTATTTATCTATTTGGGGTCGGGGAGAAGGTATACAAAAATGGTCCCGCCCGCCACCCCGCTCCATTGCTATTCCTAGGTCTGTGGAGGCTAGCTCATTAACATCAATGCATGTAAAGTTGAAGTGGATCCCAAGGAGCTAAACTCGATGACTGATGGGTTAGCTTTACCTTTGGAGTTTTTGAGAAGAGCTTTTCCACTTTTGAATTTGTTGAGAGAGAGAGAGAGAAGTTATTGTCTCATCTGTGTTCCATGTGTATACCACTGAACATTGGAACCCAGATAGAACATGAAATTCCAGATTCATATAATAGCCAACCATGCCCATCATCTTCGCATATTGACCAAGAGAGGAAAAAAAAAAACTTAGGCTATTGGAAGTCAAACAAGGAACAAATAAGATGTCTATCGTCCTCTTCACTAAATCCTAGAGCCATTTGCATCATTCTAAGTTTCTAACATCTAGTAAGATGCTATTTTTGGAAAAGATCAGTGTTAGTGCCTTGAAGAAAAAGAAGAGCCTTAACCATCAGCAAAAAAACCAGAAAATCACAAGCAGCATGGTATCAATAGAGATAAACTCTATATGAGAGAGAGAGAGAGGATCCTATGCAGAGTTTAAAAGATATAAACAAGATCTTCTCGGAAAAGAGACCATCAGAGTGGCAAGGTTAATTCATCAAGGCATAACGTACAAGGTTATCATCTCATTAAGATAGTGCATCAACCTCCATGGGTCAGACCCAGAGGCTATATCACCAAGCACCAAAACAAGGGACTCAAACCTTATGCAATTCCAGAAATAATAAGCAAAGCAACCACCTTAGCTTTAACTGCAATGGTATATGCATATGTATTTGTATCTGTATGTGTATCAAAATTCTGAAAACTACATCAGTTGGTTGAACCATGAAAACCAGGAAAAATCCCCCTTTCAGTTCAATACGTGGTTCAATTTCTTAAAAAAATAAAAAAGTCAAAACTGTATGTGACCGTGTGAACAAAGTCATCATGCAAACCAATTTAAAGTATGTTAACAAACATGAAACCATAGACAGGAATAAAAAGCAGGTGGAGAGAAGAGAAGGAAGAAAAAATGGGCACATGGACTTGATGCTACAAGAGAAAATGAACCAGAAAAAAGATGAATTTGGTTATACAATGGGTGGGGAGGGGGCAAATGCATTGGCTGATTCTTTAGCTAAGAAAGGGGTAATTAGGGATCAGTTGTATTGGGTGAAATTGTAATTTTTGTGCTGTTTTTTATTCAAGAGTGAAGCTGCACCTTGCGCCTCCTCCTTGGGATGCTTGTAACAGTTGCTTATCCTTATTGATTTCAATGAAATTTTAATGGACTTGTCAAAAAAAAATAACATAAATGCATCAAAGAACCATAACAAAGCTGAAATCATACCTCATCAATTAGAGGGAAGCATCTTGCAAGTAAACCCTTCCTGGATGAGCTGGTTAATTGCATCCCTGAACTTATAGTAGTCATCATCTGTGTTGTACACCTGATGAGAAATCCGGGCATAACCTGTTATACAATTATCTTTGTTCTGCGCTTCAAGTTCCCCCTCTTCTGGCACCCGATAATATATTGGAACTTCAATACCAAAACTCTCCCGAAGATGCTTCCTCAGCTTCAAAGCATCCACTTCACTTGATATTTCTAAACTAGCAGGAAATCCAACCATGACCATGCTGGAACACATGTCTGGGGGTGAACCAAGGAGCGTCCCCCAGGCCTCCGAGAGCATTTCCCCCATCTTAATAACAATTTCATGATTTCTTTTCCTAATTCCTTCAATACCACCTTCAAACCTATTAACAAAATCCAAGGCAGAAGGAACAACAAGCTGCGAGCTATAATCCCTCGTCCCAATCCAAGCACTTTCTATAGGCAACCCGTTACCGTACTCATGGGAAACAACGGGATGATGCAAATCAGAAACTTTGGACGATCTTCTACAGTACAGAAATGCAACTGAAGGCGGACAGAAAAACCATTTGTGCAAATTACTAGTGTAAAAATCAGCCCCAATATCTTTCATGTCAACCTCGACACTACCTATCGCATGAGCAGCATCTACAAACACCTGATCAACACCTTCCTCCCTACAGAGCTTAACCAACTCCTTGACAGGAATTACCACACACGGCATCGAGGTGATATGATCGATTACAGCTAACCTAACTTTCCTACCATTAGATTTCCCCTTCTCCAAAGCTTTTCTAAACTCAACGATAATTTCCTCATTAGATTTGACGGGAAAAGGCAGGTTGACTTCAATTACGTACCCGCCAGCACGAGAAACGTAAGCCTGGATGGATTTCTTGACGGCACCGTATGCATAGTGAAGCATCACGGCCGCGTCTCCTTTCTGAAACTTCCCTTCAGCGAAGGACCAACCAATCTGCTGGAGAACAATCGCCGCAGCGGTGGTGGCGTTGTCGACAATGGTCACCTCTTCGACGTCATCCGCATTTACCAGATCTTTGATAACTTTTCTGGATTCAAGAATCCCTTTCTGGAGCTGATTGAAGTAGAAATCATCAGGTTGGCGAAGAAACCGAAGCTGCCACTCTTTCTGAGCGGCGATGACATAGGCGGGACAACTGCCAAAGCTGCCATTGTTGATCCGAGCGACTCCAGGATCGTGATGCGCGAATTCTTCGCGGATTTCGGAGTCGGAGATGAAGGGGGAAAGCTTTATCTTCTTAGAAACGTGATTGTTGTTGTCGTCGTGAGTAGAATCCCCATTTTCTTTGAAGTCCTGATCGTGAGAATCCATGGCCGGAGAGAGTTTTTAGTGTTTGCAGAACAACCGAACAACCATGATTAGGGTTAGGGTTAGGGTTGGTTTTCGTTTTAATAGTTGCGGTGCAGCCAAAAGTTTCTTCCTTTAGTTGAGGATCAGCCCAAGCGATGAAATAAGATTTTCAGTTCTTTAGAGGTTTCTGTGAACTGTGAAGGCGAGGAGAGAGAGAAAGAGAGCAAACGAGCCTTTTCCGTTGCCGGAAAAGGGGACTGATGACTGTAATCCGCACCGGTGCGCAATGCGCAACACTGTCTAGCCGTTAGACTGTGGCACTGTGCGGAGGTAGGCTTTGACCCCAACCTGATCAAACCGGACCCTAACTCTTGTCTTTTACCTTTAGTGAATAAAATAATTAAATATTTAAAGATATAATAATAAACTCAATTTCATTTTTCAACAAAACAAATATATATATATATATATTGAAGCTGACAACCTCTAGTTGATAACTTTTACAAATGCATGCAAAATATAAGGTTTTACATTCTACACATTCTAAATATGAATGTATATCCAAAATAAGCATGTATTTATTTACACAAAAAAACTGACATTGCATGTATTAAACAAGACATTTGAGACCAAATTTTAGTGTTCTTTTGGTAGATAGAAGCGAAGATTTCAGTTGAGACTTTTGAGAGAATTTAGGGGTGTTCTCCTTAATTATTTTTCTTTTTCTCAATCGTTTTTCTTGTTACCGGTTCCAAAAATTAAATGAAGTTATGTAGTTTGTAAATAAATTGGTTCTTAAAATAAATACACAAAACATGTTTTTCGTGATGTATGTTTTTTTGTCTCTAAAAAATAAAAAATATATTTTCTTGAATTCTTGGTTTAAATAACATGTTTTCATTCTTTTTTTTCTTTTATAGATGAGAGCATGTTTTTATATGGTTATTTAATATCATGTTCCATAAGTTATATAATTTTTATGCTACATTTTTTTTTTGTCTTAGAAACTAGAAAGCATTATTTTGGTGGTTTTAAAAACATGTATTTTTTTTTTACTAAAACTAACTTGCTTTTAATTTTCAAAAACCGCAATTGAAGATTTTTTTTTTGGTTGATGTGACAATTTAAAAATGGGAAAATTCATAATCAATACCCTGAACTTTAGAGGTTGTGTCAAGTCGGTCCCCAAACTTCGAAACGTGTCTATGTAGTATCCCAAACTTTCAGAATGTGTCTAATAAGTCCTTGACGTTAATAGTTCGCCAATTCTCTGTATCATGTAATGACATGTGCCACTTAAAACTTTTAAAATATCAAAACTATCCTTGAAAAAAGACATTGTTCATTGTTTTCTACCTTGAGATTGAAGAGTTGTGCCATTGCTACAACATTGTCAGGAATTGACAGTGGTGCTAAGAACAAATTTGAACAAATCAATGACGGTGTCGAGAACTAACCAAGTTTCCGATGATGGCTGAAACTACCATTACTATGATTGGATGTAATGAAGTGCGTAGTAAACGGGTTGGCAAGTTGGGACCAGCTTTTGATGGAGTCCGGCACGAGGTTCTGATACCAGGTTCGGACTCCCCCCTAAACGTAGTAGAAAAGGCCACACACATGCAGAACTCATTAGCCCCAGCTAGGTGCATCTGAGACTGGAAAGAATCCACATGGTCATTGGGGTCGAATGACCCGTCATATTTGTCTAATGGGGGCACCTTGAAATCTTTCGGCATCGGAGTTGCCAAGAGCTTGGGAGACAGTGGGGATGAGCGGCAATGTAGTGGAGGCGCACTCTTCGTAGCCACCGAGCTCACTTCTTCCTTTTATTTGGCTTGCTCTGCTTGCTAGCCTGGCTTCGCCAGCGGGCTGTTCCTGGCCGAGGGGCGGTGTGTCTTGTGACGTTGTCGTTGTTGCTTCTTCACCGGCTCGGCGTTGGTGCTGCTGACTTCAATCTAGTCTAGTACTTCGGCATTATCGCAGGGTGGACTTTGGTTCCTTCTCGCTAGGTTCTCCTAGTTGTGAGGTTTGTATTGGCTATCACGAGGGACGGGAGGGTCCTGCCTTGAGTTCGCTCCTCGAACTCCAAGCTGGTTATTATCTCCTTGTGAGCCATCATTTTCCTGCTGGGAGAGCCAAGGTGGATTGGTCCTGTTGAGCTGACTATCCCCGGACTTGCTCCTAAAATTTCCTTGCGAGACTGGAGGAATGTGCTGACCATTTCTCCTTCCACAGGGCGAGACTTGACCCCTGGGAGGAATTGATACTTGCGAGGTCCCCTCACCCCGATGAGGGGATCGGTTGACGTTCTGGCTGGTTCCAAGTCAAGTCGGGTTTTGGCCCTAGCGCAGTCCTGTGTGCCGAGGTGGAACCGAATGCTGCTATAGTGGTGGGAACTGGTGCTAATACTGCTGGTACAGATAGTACTGCTGAAATTGTTGGACCTACTGCATCTGGATTTGTATTGTCCGAATGCACTAGACGAGGTCATGGAATTGGGAGTGCCTGATCCTAGGAGGGACCACAGATGGCTCGAAGAAGGTCATGCCCACTGGGGGAAGCGGGACGCTCACTTGCGTAGCACCCTGCGGCACGAACAGTGACGGGACTCCGAACACGGTAAGAGGAATAGTGAACTGGCCAATGCATACCATAGGGCCTTGGGGGAAGGTTGATTGTTGATCCTGCCCCTGGTAACGTTCATTTTGATGCTTTTTCCAGTGTTGCTGGAAGAGTCCATTGGGATAGATAAAACTGCAACTGAGGTTGGGATGACCTTTCGATCGGTTCCCACAGACGACACCAATTGATGGTGCGTGATCTAAATACTCCTAGCTGGAAGACACCCCGAACTCTGGTTGGGCGGCGAGCTGGACCGATATGCAGAATAGTAGATCAAAGAATCTAGGGTAGCTGACCCGGCAAGGTCGCTCTGATGCTTAAGTCAGTACTTTTACTATAAATGCGAGTTGAATCTTGAGTGCTTGAATGCTAGTGAGTAAAATAATTACACGTACCTTTGCCTTAAAATTTCATGTCCTTATATAATGGAGTAGCCATGGGCCTTACGAAAGAGCTTTGGGATCTCTAGGTTGAGCAGATAAGGTTTGTTTCGTTTTTGAAGGAGAGCAATATGTTGATAAGGTTTATCGTTTACCCCCGATTCAGGCGGAGCTAGGACGAGCCTCATCGTGATCTCGAGAAATTCGGGGTTTGTTGGGGAGGCCTTTGGAGTCGGTTATGTAGCGTTTCGGCTCATTAGCTCTGAGCTGGCGCTTCGATTCTTTATTCCCGAATTGTATTGGGTGTCGAGGTGTCTCCACGCCGAGGTGGTTTTTTATTGACGAGGTGACTGGATACCCGAGCTCCGAATGTTGCGAAATTGGTTCGTTTGGCTAAATTGTCACCCTTAGAGCAGGTTGCGTCTACGTATTCCCTTCTTACTAGGTCATGCCAAATCACCCCTCATCAGAAACAAATAGTGCAATCGATTGATAAAGAGCAAGAAGTGGCTTCTTAACAACGAGAAGTAGAAACAAAAGTGAAAACAAAAATCCTAATCCTTCAGAAGTCATTCGAAATCCAGATATGGGTTTATTAGAATTGATAAATTCCATTAACTGAGAGCAGGAATATTACCCACAGTACGATGATTTCAAAGTTCTTCCCTTCCTTGCAATCAACATAATCAACCCACACAATCATTTAGCGAGCTAAATACATATATAAAATATGTGCCAAATTAATCAAGAAAATTTTAGACCTGAGTTGCACATAGAAAAGCAAGATGACGGCTCACAAGGGAGGTTCAAGGAGATCGAAGATCGGAGATAAATCTGGTTTCAAAGTTCTTTCTCAGTAAGCTTTGTTAAGAAACGCAAGGGAGGTTCAAGGAGATCGGAGATCAGATCAGGGATGTAGAGATAGATTTTGGTTTTCAATGTGTTTAAGAAGATGGAAAATTTGTGAAACGAGAATTCTAGGGTTTCAACAAACCCTTCCTCTTCTTCTTCTCTTCACCCCTACAACCCATGGCATCATGGCATAATCGGTGACAAAAAAGAGGGAGACGGAGAGGAGGGATCCCCCTGCCTGAAAAAACCCTTCCTCTTCTTCTTCTCTTCACCCCTGCAACCCCTGAACGCATGGCATGGTTCTGGTAGTGTGCCTGAGAGCCAAGGTCTGAACCTCAAATTCTCAATCAAAGCTATGGCGGTGGGAGAGGATGGGTACATTGCACAAAGCTGAGAGCTGAGGTCTACACAAATTTTTGTACTCAAGAACCAGTGTGAAAGAGCAGCAACGTCTCCTTCCCTCCATTTCATATCTGTTAATTGTCTTCGGTGAACAAAGATCTACCATTGACGAAGGGCTTATTCATATATACTGAATGCCCGGAGACTGAGCACTAATTGTTGCAAGTAACGGCAGTCACCAAAACTTCCGAATAATAAGGATATTTTAGGAATTTTAAAATAATTATCACTTACGTGATGTCATATGTAAACGAAGTATGATAAAAAATTAAGGACAAATGAGGTTTTAGACAATTGTTAGAAAATTTAAATATATCGCAAGACAATATCTAAACTATAAGAATACAGTTTGGCAATTTCGTGATCAACAGAGATACTTTAAGAGATTTAACCTTTTTTTTTTTTTGAAAAATCATCTAACTCACCATTAATCTTAACTTAACAAAGTCATTTAAAATCAACAAATTTTAGTGAATGCTTAGATTACAATCATGTTAGTTTAAAGGAGTTGGACTTAAATATATATTTAGGGTAAAATACTTAAACATACCCTAATGTTTTAAAATAGACTTAGATATGCCTTATAGGCTGACGCCACAAGACTTAAACATACCCTCCATAAAAAAAAGTCACATATAATCCTATTTTGCCCTCATGGTGATTCCAAATTCATCTTTAAAATATACCACACGAGTTCTTGCGAGAAGGAATTGACTTTCTGCTCTCTTCAGCTTAAACAACCCAAAGTTGTTAGAGTAATCCTTGGAAAAAGCAATTGTTTCTAGAGTAAAGGTAATGGTGATGACTAATAAGTTTTTCTTCAACACAACACCTGACAAGTGTCAACATAACTTTGTTAAAATTTGAAAGGTAAAAGAGTAAGGAGGTATGTTTAAGTCCTCTTGAAAAGCCTAGGGTATATTTAAGTCAATTAATGAAAATTTAGGGTGTGTTCAAGTCTTTTACCAATATATTTATTGAAACTAAAATACCAAAGTGACACATTGAAAGTTCATGCCAAGGTGAAACTACCCCAAACCTATTTGCAATTTAATCTAAATTATATTAATCAATTTGGTTTTAAATGAAGGAAAAATCTAGTATACTGCCGGATATACATGACATGGAAGAGCTTTGACCAAATCCTCCATGAATTTTGAGAAATATTACTACTTGTCACATTTTTGAAACCCCTCATTGATTGGTTACAAGTTTAAGCTTTTTTGGTATCATAGATGAAAATCCAGAAAAAAAAAATGGATTTTTTTTTAAAGTACCTATAATGTATAATGTTTAGGAAATAACTTACTCTACCCCTATTGTTTACATATTGTCTTAAAGTATCCTTAAGTTTTTTGACAATTGACTAAATCCTCCTCTCCTGTTAACAAAATCCATTAGTGTTCCATCACAATCTGTTCACATGTGATATCACGTGACGAATAGAATTTTTTTGAAACCCAATATTAATCCCTTTTGTGAATGATGCTCTGCTTTCTTCAAGATTTTTATTCCTATCACAAAAAACCTTAAATAGGGGATTTGACAATGCTCAGTCTTATTTCAACAGTAGAGAGAGACCCCATTACTCTCTAGGCTAAGAATGCCCATACATTTGCTCTTTGTAGTCAAATTGCGGTTGTTTAGTGGTTATAGGGGAGATGTATGAATCCCTTATTATGACAACGGTGAATCCCTTTTTAATAATTAGCATGGAGAGTTGTGTTTGAATGCACTTTTGCCTTGTATCCATTTTCAAATATGGTTTGGATGAGGGATATGATTTAATATCATAAAAATTGTAGGAAACTACTATAAAATCAATCCTGCCAGGATACTTTGTTTATTCAATGTGATAGATAAGGAATTTAATATCTGCAAAAAAGTTAAAAGTCTAAGAGGCATCTAGCAAGGGGAAATCAACAAGAGAGACAACTCCTCTGTTTAACCATTGTGAGAAGTTACAGCTACTACTCCATCGAAGATATAGGTATGGTTGTAACTCCTCTATTTAAGTGATGTGTCGTAAAAAAAAACAAAATGATAGATTTGTTGCTGATAGAAAGAAGCATCTACAACATTCTCAAAATGCAAATATTTACTAGCAACATTCTCAAAAGCAAGCCTGCCTTATTTACATCTTTCTCATGCTTGGTTAAGAGCTCAACAAGGGATACCAATTCAGCATGTAACTTAGGCAATGATACATAGTACCTAGCATTGAAATCAAATACATAGGTTGTTCATTTGCCGAAAAAAAAGATACATAAAATTTTCCATTCGTCTTATTGATGCCACAAAAGGTAACCTCAGTTGCATTGTGTATCTAAGTAAATATGCAGTACGAGGGAATACCATCATTGGAATGGGTGATAGAACTCTCTCTGACGTGATTGATTTTCAATAGTTTCCAACAATTTTGATGAAATTAAATCATATCCCTCACCCAAACCGTAGAGGAAATATGGAACGTAGTGCAAGAGATGAATCTGTTGAAAAATGATAGATTTTTGCTTATGATCTTCATCAAAGATCAAAGAGGGGACGTGAAAGTCCATGATAACTTTTCAAAGTTCTGATAAGATGAATTATATTCTTGGACCAAACTTGGTGGTGGAAACTGTTGGAGTTTTGCATTCCTAGTCAAATTGGTTCTATGTACTAAGAGCTTTGTCTTTCTCCCTTCTATTTTGGAAAGGCATAAATTGAGATGTGGTTGTTTCCATTTTGAAAATTTAAAGAAGATTGAAGGGTGAAATAGCCTTTTTAGTCTTTGTGTTAATGGTAATCAACGATTGTCAATCGTTAGAAAACTTAAGTATAATTTAAAGCAATTTTTAGACAATAGGAGTAAAAAAATAAAGGGAAAATTCTCTATTAGTACCTTGTACTTTGGGCCTAGTGCCACTTTGGTCCCCGAACTTTAAAACGCGATAATTCAATATTTGAACTTTCAAAACGTGTCAATTTAGCACCTACTGTTAACCATCTATTAACCAACCGTTAAGTGGGCATTTGAAAAGACACGAATGCCCTTCGAGAGTCATCTGATTTCCTTTATCAATCATCCAAACGTTGACAAAAAATGAATAGTCCCAAATCCTTTTCTCTTCTATTCAAAAAAGTTGGGATCACCAAAATGCCCATTGAGACGTGACCCCAACTTTCTTTAATAGAAGAGAAATGGATTTGAGACTATTCATTTTTTGTCAACGTTTGGATGGTTAATAGAGAAAATTAGATGACACTTGAAGGGCATCTATGCCTTTTCAAATGCCCACTTAACGACTGATTAACAATTGGTTAACGGTAGGTATTAAATTGACACATTTTGAAAGTTTGGGTATTGAATTGTCGCATTTTAAAGTTTGAGACCAAAGTGGCATTAGGTCCAAAGTACAGGGTAGTAATGGAGAATTTTCCCAAAAATCCCCCCCCCCTAAGCTGTGAGACAAAGACCCCTTCCCCGTTAACTCAACTAACAGAAGGGGTCATTTGACAAGAATATCCTTCGCACAATTGAATTAATATTTTCAAAATGATGAAAATAGACACCCCAACCCTTATTCACTGTTCTCGAATAGATTTTCACTTTTGACCTAAGCCCTGCTTGAAACCCAGTCAAGAACCCTCATGTAATCTATCTCAACTCCTCTGAGTCCGATCTCTGCTAGAGTTCGCACCAATATCACCGAACGTAAAAGAAAGGGAGTGAAATATCACATTGTTGCTAGGGAAGAAAAGCTGTGTCGCCATTGCCAGAAAAGAAAATCTCTTTTCAGTAGGTGGATATGTCAATATATGATACATTGGTTCTAAGAAGAGTGAAAACAGAGGCCCTTCACAAATAGAGCCAGGTCTGAAGGCAGGTGGATGAAGAGGATAAAAGTTGTTAAAACAAGAGTTAAATCAGCTTTATTGATTACTGATAATAATTGTAACTAAATATGTAAGGAAAACATTTGATGAGATTCTGCTGTAGCAAGAACAAGACAAATATTGATGAGCTAACCAAGCCTTTATGGCTTCCTTTTGGAAACTCTTAAATGATGATAAGCCAAAATGCTTGTTTAATATGTAATTGACTTTCTGCTCCCAATCTAGTCCTAAAACTTGGCCTTGTGTACTATAATCTAGATGTAGGGATGATTGAGGAGATAGTGATTTAACATTTTGATCCATATTAGGAAGATGCTCCATGATTTGAACTAGAATGGGATGTATTGGATGCATCGTGAATCTTGCTTCTTTTGGTTCTACCTGATGATTGGAGATGCTCAATGATACTAGACTGTTTCATCCGGGCCGGAGATTTTGAAGATTTGAATAACCCTTTCACCTGAACTTTGTGCATTACTAGTAGAACTTTTTGAACCAGATGAATCACATGCTTTCTTTCTGCAAGAATCATTCAAGAGGAACTCAATAGCATTGTTTAGTGATGGGCCAACTGCTTCTATAGCTTCTGTAACTATACAAAAGTCAAATCCCATCTCAATCAGTTCTGCAATCACATGTAAGGGTGTCAATGGACCGGTTTTGGATTGGACCCTGTCCAGTCTAAAATCAATTTGGACGGACCAACAAGACATATTGGATTGGACCAATCCGGTCCAAAATATTTATTAGATTTGGACCTGGTCCATCCATAACAAATTTATATTGGGTTGGGTTGGATTAAGCCAATATCTGGTCCATTGATATACGATAAGAATATATGTATCAATGGACCGGGTTTGGGTTGAAATCAATGTAAATCAGAATGAATTTGAACATATTGGATGGTCCAGACATTGAATTGGACTGGTCCAAATTAGTCCAAAATATTCATTGGATTGGACCTGGTCCATTTATAATGGATTCACATTGGACTGGATCAGAATGGACTAAATCCAATCCAATTGACACCCCTAATCACATGGTCAACGGATACATCATTCCCATCCATGGTAGTGAATCTTTCATCCAAATTGAAATGAAAAGAAGAACACATTTCACGTTGAATATCAAGTGGTAGGAACCGTCTAAATTGAAATGAATTATTGTCTTAAAAATTAGATTTGATTATTGTTTAATGTCTTAGGTGCATATGAAATTGAGATACAAAACCAATATTCCATTATTCTATGTTCAGTAGTATGGTTCATTCAAATAGTCTATACATTTGATTACTGTGCCAGGCCAACCTATAAAGACCATAAACATGAACCGAGTCCAACATTAATTGAATGTTGACTGTCTTAAGCATAGCTTTACAATCAGTGTAAAAGTCCTTGGTATCAAATCTCAACACTCAAGCCCAATGTATAGCAGTAGACCTGTTATGGACATGGGCATTAGTTGAGTCATGAGAGGTCCAGATTGAGGTATTTAACAGTATCTAATTCATTGAAATTATACATTGTTGCACCATCTAAAACCCAAGCAAACAGTGATAGTGGTTTGATAATCAACTGATCAATTTACTGATGAACAAAGTAATACAAAAACAGTTATATGGTTGATCTTTTGAAGTTTCTTAAATAGGAAAGTTGTTCAAACCGTTTATCATTCAGTTCCTTTCATAATCAGGTTTAGTGTGTCAGTAAATAATATTCTGATTTGTTTTATAGTTTAGTATCTTAGGTGCGATGTACTAAATTGTCAGTGCATCATGTTTGTTGGATTTATATTGTAAGTTATATGTACATAATCATTCCCTAACATTAGTTTTTCTCTAATGGTGCAGGAAGCATCCTATATAATTCATCAAAATTTAGACAAGGGTCATCGAATTTGAATGAAGTTGTAGCCATTGATATTCATTGGGCTGGAATGATGGAATGGTGAGTAACTTATGGGTCAATTGGACCGAGCACATAGGGTCAGGTTGTTGATTCATGTAATTTCTTGTAGACAGTTGTTGGAAGTCCATGTATTTTTCTTTTTCAAACATACGATCGGGTTTTCAAAATTCACAGAGAAAGATCACCATTCAGAATGATCAATCAATTTCTTTTTTCCTGCAATTTGGGCATCAACCGAAACAATTAGGTCTTACTAGGACCTACCCAAATCTTAGAGCCATTGGAGTGTATACCTAGGCTTGGAGTTTAACCATCCTTGCGATTTGTTTCCCAATGATTCACAAACATTTGTCAATTGTCACCTTAGCCCTTGTTGCTGCTGGTAGGGCTGTTTATAAATAAATTCAAATCGATCAAATCGGCTTGACCCAATCTGATCTAGTCAGTTTTTCTTCACCACCAGTCGGTTTCGGGTTGGAAAGATGGGTAAACCGATAATTCGGTTTGGTTTCAGTTTTTACACATGAAAGCCAAAACCGAACCGAGTTATCTATAAATATATTATCACTGAAATATTATATATAATATGTATATTTCTGAAATATATATTTCAGTTTTACATGTATTTTCAGATTCTCATTGAAATATTATCTATAATATGTATATTTCAGTTTTAAATATATATATTTTTGGTTATATATATATATTTATTTCTGAAATGTATATTTCAGTTTTAAATATATTTTCAGAAAATATATTCTGAAATATTATATATAATATGTATATATATATATATATATATATTTAAAGCTGAAATATATATTTCAGAAATATATATGTATCTAAACCAAAACAATCCAAACTGACCTAAACCGACTAGGTCAATTTTACTTAATAGAGGGTCGGTTTCGATTTAATCTTAAGATAACCCGACCAGGTCGAATCGATCGAAAAAAAAATAGTAAACTGACCCATAAACAGCCCTAGCTGCTGGTTTGTGAATCATCTATTGTATCCGAAGAAGAATAGTTTATAAACACTTGTTTCCCACAAGTCTCGAAATGGCAAGAGATAACCATGGCTTAGTATCCATATTATGGTAATTATAGCTAGCTTCACCTGGCCCTTGCCCAGGTGATCACTGTTGTAGCTAGCTTCACTATGAAGCTTTTTTTTTTGGCTCTAAATGAATTCTTGCTCAACCAAATAAATAATCCAGCAGACTCCAAGCCAATTTCGAATGAGAACAAGAAATGCACTAATGTAAATTCAAAATTTGCTTTGAAATGGAGATAGACCTAAAAAAAATCTTTCAGAGGCAGTGCAACCTCCTAGCTTCCCATTAGGATTCGAGCAAGGTAAGGATATCACCCTCCCTAACAGGCCCCTTACATTCCTCATGATAAAGCCTGTTCTGGTCTTCCATAAACTCGATTCTAACTTGAGTCACCTGCCCCCTTGACCTTGTTCGTCCCATTATCTTCACCACGATGGCAAAGTTTCACATGAGAATTCATCCTGAGCTGAGATCGGAAAGCGCGAGTGAGAGAAGAAAGAAGACGTTGAGGCCGCTTGCTCGCAAGTCGCAACTCGCACTTCGTGTCAGGGGGGAGCTTTTGCCACTGAAACTTGATCGTGAGGGAGAAATAAAGAAAGGTTAAGGCAACGTATAAAAATGGAAAGAGGGTTAAAATTATCCAAATAATTATCACAAGGGCAGTATGGAGATTAAAGTTTGTTGCAACGACAGAATTATAATCTTTTTGGACGATTAACGGAAGGGGGTCTATCTCACGGTGAAAGTATAACAGGTATTTGTCACTCACAGACCCCATAATACAGGGGAGTCTTTGTAATTTACCCAAAAAACAAATGAAACCGAAGGCCTTAGTTTGGCAGTTGGACACAATGCACTGTCAACGCGCGCGTCACTAATGGTAAGAAGAAAGTCTTCCCCCGCACAAGGCACACTGATTAACAGCTTCCGTTTTCGAGCCAATGCCTTGGTCTTGGTCCCTTCTAACAGGAACACCAGGAGGGAAGGGGTGGAGGGGAGCTTCGAAAGACAAAAAGAAAGGAAAGGTCAATTCAACTTTTATATGTGACTTATATTGTCGACGCTTGGCTCCTTCGATTGAATCTTGCTCTTTTTACTCTCAACAGGTAATGCTCTTAATCGAATTCTGCCTTTCACTCTGTTCAATTTGATACCTTTTTTATCAGAATAAGCTCAGATCACGCTGCAAATTTAGATAATTTTTCCTGAGAATGTTTCAACCGTCACGGCCAATCCTTTTCTTTTCTTTTCTTATTTGGGTTTCTATCGTGATACACTTTTTTACCTGGAACAGGGATCTCTTGAGAGTGCAGATTCATACGTCCCATCTATATTCTTTTGTTCTGAGTTGGTTTGGTCAAGGCCCATTTGTTCTTGTACTGGAAGTTGATCTGGGAGGTGAAATTTCAAATCTTTCAGTGTTCTTCATCGATGTCTGTAGCTGTACTCGGACAATTTTGAGCTGGGTTTCAATCAAGACCTGTTCTTTTTTCCTGGTTGCGTCGTTGGATTTAGGATTTTATTTGGTATGGTTTTAGGTTGGATTCTAATTGATGATATTATATACTTGCAATGGTTTAGAGCTTATAAATCTGTTTATATAAATTTATTGAAACTTCAGGTTCCAGGTTTAGATGGTGAATTGTTGAAATTCTTTGTTTTGTTTATTTTACTGAGCAGTTCATTGACATTTGACAATCGCATCGAACACCTCACTTTCCTTCAAGCTCAAAGATCTCATCTGTATCCGCTTATCTGAATTGGGTTTGTCTCCCTTGAAGTGTTTTTAGCTTCCTTCAAAAATTGGGTTGCAGTTCAAGATTCTAGAGCGTTACATTGATTTATTGGGATAAATCTGAACATCAATGGCTACTCCACCACCACCTCCTCCTGGTTACACTGTTACCGTTTCTCCCCCACACCCAAACATGCCAACACCTCGCCCCGAGAAAAGATTGACACCCCCTCCCTTCTCCTCTCCTGTTGTATCCAGGATTTCACCGCAATTGTCACAACAAGATCAACTCCCTTCTTCATCAAGCTATACCCCTAGTATACCAACTCCAGCCAATGGAATTAAAGCTGCAAGTCCTGTTCCTCAGTTTAGCACTCCTCCTGGCCCCCCTTTGTTCTCATCACTACCCCAGCCTGTATCTGTGCCTTTCTGGACCTCTTCCTCATCACCTCAGCTGGTCCCATTTTCTTCAGGTTCATCCTTGCCCACATCTTCTCCTTCCCATTATTCAAATGGGTCAGTTGAATTGCAGCCAGAAGTTTCTGATGGCACGAAGCTTTCCATGCTAGCTGGGGAATCACCATATGTTCTATTCTCTGCTCACAAGGTACCAATCTCTGATTATGCTTTCACTCTGTTTATAAAGATCTGTACCACTGTATGCTTAAGTTTTTGAATAATTTTCTCTCCATATCATTTTATTTGGTCGTAAAGAGCTTAGTATGCCAATGGTTCCATTCATGTTTTGTGGGCTTAGCAGTTTTTCTGTCATTCTTAATTACACATTGTCAATTTTATTTTATAGGTTTTGAAACATAAAAAACAGGCGAATGTCCCAAGCTTGGGATTTGGGGTGTTAGTTTCTTCTGGGAGAGAGATCTCACCGGGCCCACAAATAATACAACGGGATCCTCATCGCTGCCAAAATTGTGGAGCTTATGCAAATCTTTATTGCAATATTTTACTAGGCTTGGGGCAGTGGCAGTGTATAATTTGTAGGAAACTTAATGGAAGCGAAGGGCAATATGTGGCTCCAAGCAGGGAAGACCTTTGTAATTGGCCAGAACTCTCATCTCCATTGGTTGATTATGTTCAAACTGGGAGTAAAAGACCTGGGTTTATTCCTGTATCTGACTCCAGGATGTCAGCACCATTTTTTCTTGTCATAGATGAGTGTTTAGATGAAGCACACCTTCAGCATTTACAGAGCTCTTTACATGCTTTTGTGGATTCCCTTCCACCAACCACAAGAATTGGAATCATATCTTATGGTCGGACAGTGTCAGTATATGACTTCTCAGAGGGATCAACAGCGTCAGCTGATGTTCTTCCTGGTGACAAATCGCCGAGTCAGGAGTCATTGAAAGCATTGATTTATGGAACTGGTGTATACTTGACACCTATTCATGCTTCATTGCCCGTTGCACACACCATCTTCTCATCTCTGAGACCATACAAACTGAATTTGCCTGAAACATTGAGAGACAGGTGTCTGGGTACAGCGGTTGAGATAGCTCTAGCAATAATTCAAGGGCCATCAGCTGATATATCTCGAGGAGTGGTGAAAAGGCCTGGAGGTAATTCCAGAATCATTGTATGTGCTGGTGGACCTAATACTTATGGCCCTGGGTCAGTACCACATTCATTCAATCATCCAAACTATCCTTATATGGAGAAAACAGCATTGAAGTGGATGGAGAATCTAGGTCGTGAGGCTCATCGACATGATACAGTGGTTGACATCCTGTGTGCAGGAACATGTCCAATACGAGTTCCTGTTTTACAACCTCTTGCTAAAACATCTGGTGGTGTTCTAGTTCTTCATGATGATTTTGGGGAGGCCTTTGGTGTAAACTTGCAAAGAACATCTACCAGGGCAGGAGGTTGCCATGGTTTGTTGGAGATACGCTGTTCTGATGATATTCTTATTACTCAAGTCATAGGGCCTGGTGAAGAGGCATTTTCAGACTCTCATGAAACTTTCAAGAATGATACTTCTTTCTCTATCCAAATGTTAAGTGTTGAAGAAACACAGAGCTTTTCACTCTCCATGGAAACAAAAGCAGACATCAAAAGTGATTATGTTTTCTTCCAGTTTGTGTTTCGATATTCAAACATTTATCAAGCTGATATTTCTAGAGTGATTACTGTCAGATTGTCAACTGTGGATAGTGTTTCAGCTTATCTGGAGAGTGTTCAAGATCAAGTAGCAGCAGTTATTGTTGCAAAGAGGACATTATTGCAAGCCAAAACATCTTCTGATGCAATTGATATGAGAATGGTGATAGATGAAAGAGTTAAAGACATTGCCTTGAAATTTGGATCCCAATTACCAAAGTCAAAACTTTATCAGTTCCCCAAGGAACTTTCCTCATTGCCAGAGAATTTATTCCATCTTAGGAGGGGGCCACTTTTAGGATGTATTGTTGGTCATGAGGATGAGAGGTCTGTTTTGAGGAATTTGTTTCTAAATGCATCATTTGATTTGTCACTTCGTATGGTGGCTCCTCGTTGTCTAATGCATCGGGAAGGAGGCACTTTCGAGGAACTACCGGCATATGACCTGGCCATGCAGTCTGATGCAGCAGTTGTCCTTGACCATGGGACAGATGTTTTCATTTGGTTGGTATGGTTCTCAAGTCTCAACTTCATCATTTAACTAGATTTATCTTATTCTGTTGACTTTTTGTTCCCTTTTAGCACTGCAGTTCAATCCAAGGTTCAAAATTCGATATGATTGTATCATATTGGAACTCATTGATATGCCTTTTCTAAGGCATTTTCAAAAAGTTATTTTTTTTTATATGTTAAACACCATCCCTTTGTGAAAATATGAGAGTAAAAAAAAAGCTTTTTATTCATATGAAACACCTGATATGCATGTTCTAGAAGTTTTCTACTTAGATTGGTGGATCAATTTATTTATTTATTCTTTATCAAAAGGAACATTTTATTTATCTTAGTACATTTTTTTTTTGAGAAAGGCAACTATATCACTTGCATAGGTTGTATAGCAAAAAATGTACACGAGAGTATGTACACGAATATACAATATAAGTTTGGAAAGTTCTACCCACAACAAAAATAATTTAGGCATGGACTTATCAACTATACAAAATAGCCCTCTCAATCCCTGTCTTGGCTAACCCATCAACTGTGGAATTAGCTCCTTAGCAATCCATCTGATTTGATCTGACAACAACAGAATGTGTTATCTAATTTCATTAAGCAGGTGATCTAATTGCCATCTTCTCATGTACCTTCACTTTTCTAAGTACAACCAGTTATCTTTTCTCAAAAAAAAAAAAAACAAAAAAGGCGAGAGAGTGGATTCTTGCAACCTGCCAGCTGGGAGAGGTCTGAAATATCTCTTATTGTCAAAGGAAATCTCTTTGATTTTTTCAGAGGCTAGCATTCAAGTGCTTAGAAGAAAGAGGACAAAGCTTCTTAGTGCTTCACATGAGAATGATTTATTCTCAAAAATCTCTTTGTTTCTCTCTTCTAACACTACCTATAAGACCATATAAATGACAATTGTTTAGTAAATTTTTTGTCTGATTTTCCACCAAAGTCCCAGCCCCCAGTCCTCCAGTGTTTCAGTTGGTAGCAGATTCTCCATTTTGCAGGCACATAACACACGAGGAGAAATGTAAAAACACAAAATCCTCTTTCTTTGGAGGTCACAGGTGTTGATTAAAAAATAAAAAAATAAAAGGATACTCTTAGAGTGGTGAAGATCCAAATCCTGTTAACTGTAAGAGCACTGATAACATTGTTAGACATGATGGACTCAAAGAAAAACTTTGCTGTAAAGGTACTTGAGGATGAAGGAGACTAGACATAGAAATCAGAGATAGAAAGGGAGATAAATACTTATTGAGTGCAGGAAAGATCTAATTCCCCAATTTTTTTCCTTGATATGCATGTTATAGGAACAATGCAAGGTGACACTTTTTTTTTGGAATCTGATTTCTAGAAACCACTTAGTAGGGGGTTGATGAATGTGTCTTCCTCCTACAAAAGCTTCAGGATGTTATTTTGTTAGGCCATATCAAAGGGATGAATTGGAAAGAGGGCCTCAAGGGAAAACCCTATATCCTATATAAGACCCTTCCATGTGGCTTTTATTAGGGGAATGGAGAAGTCTATTAAAATGTAACTTGGGTTCTTATGTCCTTCTATATAGAGGCTTCCACGTGGCTTGTCCTTTACAAAGTGCTTAAAGTTGTTCACTTAATCCATGAGAATATTTAGGTTCCATATAGATGCATTACTAAATTTGTCATCATAGAGAGTCACACACACACACACACAAAAGAGGTTATACAACATTATAACTAGGGCTGCCAATGAAGTTCAGGTCCTAATACAAAATCCAACTTGGTTAAACTGAATCTGTATCTCGGATATCAGATTACAGACAAATCAGATCTGAACCAAACCGTATCTGACAATATTAACCATTTATCATTAATTGTCAAGACCCTGCCTAGGCATAAAGCATTTTTTTGAGGGGGTGGGGTTGCCTTGTGTGGATGCCTCAAATTGTTCAAATACAGTAGCTAACTAGTTCACAAGGCACCTGCCTAATCATGCCAAATGACGAGGTTCTCACCTTATGTCATCACCTATAATGTAGTAGCATGCATGGATATTGATACATCCAATAAAGTTGTTTATACATTTGCTGTCAAAAGTTGAGACATGTGAGGGTTTTGATAATATAAGGGAGAGGATAAGAGGAAGAAGAAGGAGGAGGAGAAAGGGAGGATGGCTTCATGATAAGTTTTTCTTTCTTTACTATATCTTTCTCTGTCTAGCTCTCCCTCAATAGAGGCTATGCCCCTTTGATTTTGTTTTATTCATATTTAATTTTCTAACATTATGTTTTTCTGCCACTTCCCTCTTTGCAAACAGAAAAGAGTCTTTATTCCCTTATTGCTTTATGCACAATTTCCATTTCATTTTTCTATTAAAATATTAGTGATATTTAAAGGTATAAATACAAGTTAAACCCAATTAGTTGTCCGTTTACTTCTAAAAAAATATTTTTATTTATATGCAATTTTATGCTTTTCTATTGCTTATTTTCTTTTTTTTTTGGATGCATTGCCATACAAGAATTGTTTGTGACGAAGGAAGATTTGGCCCAACCTCGCAAATCACGGCACGTGGCAAAAAAGGCAAGCAGCTCGGCACTCAAGACAGCATACCGAGGGTACAAACGCCAAAGGGAAGGGACCAACAGGCCCGGACTCCCTACTTAGAGCTCGAACTCCCTAGCAAGAGGCCCGAGCTCCCTACTTAGTGCCCGAAACTCCCTACTTAGAGTTCGGACTCCCTAGCAAGAGGCCCGAGCTCCCTACTTAGAGCTCGAACTCCCTAGCAAGAGGCCCGAGCTCTCTACTTAGTGCCCGAGCTCCCTACTTAGAGTTCGAACTCCCTAGCAAAAGGCCCGAGCTCCCTACTTAGTGGTCGAACTCTCTGCAAGGTGCCCGAACTCCCTACTTAGTGATCGGACTCCCTGCGAGGAGACCGAACTCTCCCTTTTTGACCTTGAGTCACACAAAGCAGGGACCCGAACTGGCCCGTCTTATGACAGTTCGGGGCCTCCCCTTATCCGAACTTAGACTTTGCCTCACGCACCGCTCCAGGCACTTCGCTTCCGGAGCATTGAACTGGACGAAGCACGCCGTACCTGACACCGAAGGAGTCTGTATCCAGGGGCGGCGCACCTGACTGACTTGGGATTTGACGCTTGACGGCCGCATTTCCAACGGCCACCTGCCACCGTCACCTGTCACCACTGCCTCCAGTTACAGAGACGGCTCCGACAAAAGGAGCAGTGACGGTTCTGCCCCAGCAGAGGCGATGATGCCCGAACTAGCAGAAGCACGGAAATACTCATTCCCGACCTGACAGGAGTCTAGGAGTGAGTGCGCGAGGTGGTTATAAAGGGCTCTCCACCCCCAAAGATGAGGTATGCAAACTTTGCGCTATCTGGTTTATCTTGCCTTTGAAGGATTCTAACTTAAGCTTTGGAGCCTTTACACCGGGTCCTCCCCGGAGCTTCCTCATCTCCTCCGTTTCAGGTTCTCTGTTACTCGGTTCAGAGGCAAGATCGCTGACAGTTAAGACCGGCCGGTAGCTCGGTACTATAACGCCAGAGTAAAGAAGAGGAACTTCCGCGTCGGGGACCTGGTTCTCCGTAAGGTCATGGTGCCCGAACCCGGCGTAGGGAAACTTGGACCAAATTGAGAAGGACCCTACAGAGTAAAGAAAGCACTTGGGGGGGCATACGAGCTCGAAACCCTAGAGGGAAAACAAGTACCCCGAGCATGGAACATTGTCAACCTAAGGCGATACTACCTATAGACCGCTAAGCGAAATGGGTAAAATCACCACCAAAGCCTACGGGCTAGGATGCCGAGCTAACGAAGGAATCTCGGCACAAGCAAGCAAAGAAAACAGTTCGCGCGAGTGCGGTTAACTCAGGCAGAAAACAGACCGAACGAATAGTCAGTTCGGCAAATACATGAAGTTCGGAAAATATGCTCAGTTCGGGAGAGAATGCTCAGTTCGGCAAATATGCTCAGCACTTAAACAAATCCTTCCATTCCAAAAGGTAGAGCAGTACAAAAAAAAAAAAAGTGTTTACAAGCCAGGAGCTATTTCATCATCGTCAGAAGGCACTTCGACAAAACCCGAAGGCCCCGCCTCGCCCTCGGAGTTTGGCTCGGCGTCAGCAACATTAGCCATCTCTTGAGTTATGCGCGAAGTGGATATGGCGCTAACATCGAGCTCGGGGTACGTATTCCGGATCATCCACCGGCTTAGTTTAAAACCCCTCCTATATGAATCCACCATCAGATCATCAAAACCCGGTGAAGCGATGTACTCTTCGACGGCCTTCTTCTTGGCATCTTCGATACCTTGGGAAAAGATCTGCGTCCTCTCCCTGATGTCCTCCTGAACATACTCGACCTGATGCTGCAGATCCAGCCTCAAGTCCGTCATGTGCTTCACCACCACTCCCATGGCCTTAGCATCTCTCTGAGACCTCGCCTGCCTGATCCAGGAAAAACGAGCAGTCTCTTCAGCAGCACGAGCGGCTTCCTCGGCCGCACGACGAGCCTCTTCGGTAGCTCGCGCCTGCCTCGAGCTCCTCTCCACCTGAGCAGCCAAGGCGTGAATGGAAGAATTCACCTGCCAAAAGAGACCGAATGATCAAAAGAACCAACAAAACAAAAGCCAAAGAGCTAAAAAAGGAGAACACTTACCACCATGGCATGGGTAACGGCACGGCAGGCCACTTGATGCAGAGGGAGATCAGTCCATGCCGCGACCTCCTCGGGGAAGATGGCCTCTTTACTCTTTTGAAGAGCATGGGTCGGCGTCAACACGCTCCTGAAATCCCCCGGGGCCCCCGAGCCTGAGGGACCAGCTCGGGCCCCCCGCCGGCTCCTGCATCGGAGGGACCATCTCGGGCCCCCTGGGCGGATCTTCTGGCTGGTAGCCCGACACCTCGGGCTCCGCATCCTGAGGCACCTCGGCGCGAGTTCGCTTTGGCAACCCGCTTTCTCCTCTTCATACCTTGAAACAAGTGCCCACCTCGGGTCCCTCGCGAATCCATCACACCTGCGTAAAGAAGTTCGCCATCAGTAAAAAGCAAGAAAAACAACAAGATAAGAGTCTCTAAGTGAAGGACCTACCCGAGCTCAGGCCGGCCGCAATGAGCTTGGCCTCCGTCAGATACCGTTCACACTTCAGCCCAAGCCGCGCCCATTTCCGAAGGCCCTTCGCCGTCTCCTTGTCAAGCGTAACCCCGGAGTCGGGAGCGGCCATCCCCCACCCGTTCTGAAAAGGCCACCCCAGCACACTTCGCACCCCGAAATAGTCCCGCTTCCATGCTGGGACCTTGTTGGGGAGCTCGTGTAAAAGCTTAAAACCCGGGTGAGGAGACAGGTAGTAAGCCCGCCTGCACCCGGGGAGAGGACCCGCTTGCTTCTTGAGCATCAAGATTGAAGAAAAAATCTCCAAGTCCAACGGAAAGCTCTCGTCACAGAAAATGGAGATTGTCCCCACCAAGTTTCGAATGGAGTTCGGGTGGAGCTGGCCGACCGTCACGCCGAAGTGGTTCAAGACTTCAACGAAGAGGGGGTGGAAAGGCAATCGCAGCCCCGCGGCGAGCTGCTCCCGGAATATTACGATCTCATCAGGACCGTGTTCCCAAGGAAAGCTACCCGAAGGTATGAAATAAGCATACTCCTCGGGCAAGTTATAGTAAGTAATGAGGGATTGGAGCCCCTCGGGCGTCATGGTCGAAGGGCCGAACTTGTCTAACATCCGACCCCAGCGAGAGGTGGACGCCAAACTACCTGAAGCGCCACGGCCTACAGGCTCGAACTCTTCCTCGAGCTCTACCTCTGGCTCGCTAAGGCTATCGAGGGATGCAACTTGGTTCGTAGAACCTGCATCAGACCCGCTGAAATGACTATCTGAGCCATCCGAGCTAGACATTGGGAGTGACGAGACCCAGGAAAGTACTCACCCGGACGAAAGCTGTAGACCACAGGAGCTCGGACGAACGGAAGACCTTGAGCGCGAACTGGATGCGAGCTGAAACTCTGACGCGAGCTCAAGAGAAATACAAAAGCGACAACAAACCGGGGTCTTCCCCCCCCCCCCCCCCCCCCCCCCCGCTATTTATGCTCACAGTGACCAAAAGGCAACGGCTCAGATCAAAGCCAATCCGACGGCCTACGGTCGCCCTGACCGCATGTCGCCCGAGACCGAGACGTGATTGGCGCACGTCTTTCTGAAACTAACAGCAACGGTGCGCATCTTTTCGAAACTGACGGAACGTCAGCGCACGTCTTAGAAAAAACGACAGCGGCACGTCTTTTTCAAATTTGAAAAAACGCCCGCTTTCGTGCCCCCAAGTGGCGCGCCCCTTTTTTTTTAAATTTCGAAGCAACACGCGCGCACCGCCACATCTATCAGCATTTAGACAGGCCAACACGCTTCCCGCAAACCCTAACAACGCACCTCGCGTCAGCAGAACCAAGATTCAAAGTGCAGGACAAATCTATTTGACACCTTGCGAACTCCCCGCCAGGGCAAGACCATAGCACGAGGAGTGGGGGGCAATTGATGAAGGAAGATTTGGCCCGACCTCGCAAATCACGGCACGTGGCAAAAAAGGCAAGCAGCTCGGCACTCAAGACAGCATACCGAGGGTACAAACGCCAAAGGGAAGGGACCAGTAGGCCCGGACTCCCTACTTAGAGCTCGAACTCCCTAGCAAGAGGCCCGAGCTCCCTACTTAGTGCCCGAAACTCCCTACTTAGAGCTCGAACTCCCTAGCAAGAGGTCCGAGCTCCCTACTTAGAGCTCGAACTCCCTAGCAAGAGGCCCGAGCTCTCTACTTAGTGCCCGAGCTCCCTACTTAGAGTTCGAACTCCCTAGCAAAAGGCCCGAGCTCCCTACTTAGTGGTCGAACTCTCTGCAAGGTGCCCGAACTCCCTACTTAGTGATCGGACTCCCTGCGAGGAGACCGAACTCTCCCTTTTTGACCCTGAGTCACACAAAGCAGGGACCCGAACTGGCCCGTCTTATGACAGTTCGGGGCCTCCCCTTATCCGAACTCGAGACTTTGCCTCATGCACCGCTCCAGGCACTTCGCTTCCGGAGCATTGAACTGGACGAAGCACGCCGTACCTGACACCGAAGGAGTCCGTATCCAGGGGCGGCGCACCTGACTGACTTGGGATCTGACGCTTGACGGCCGCATTTCCAACAGCCACCTGCCACCGTCACCTATCACCACTGCCTCCAGTTACAGAGACGGCTCCGACAAAAGGAGTAGTGACGGTTCTCCCCCAGCAAAGGCGATGATGCCCGAACTAGCAGAAGCACGGAAATACTCATTCCCGACCTGACAGGAGTCTAGGAGTGAGTGCGCGAGGTGGTTATAAAAGGCTCTCCACCCCCAAAGAGGAGGTATGCAAACTTTGCGCTATCTGGTTTATCTTGCCTTTGAAGGATTCTAACTTAAGCTTCGGAGCCTTTACACCGGGTCCTCCCCGGAGCTTCCTCATCTCCTCTGTTTCAGGTTCTCTGTTACTCGGTTCAGAGGCAAGATCGCTGACAGCTAAGACCGGCCGGATTGCGCATCATCAATTTGTATTGTACTATGTTGTATAGAACATTGATACTAATGACTAAAAGTAAGCACTGATTTATCATGTGCACATTGTTGTCTATTTTTTTATCATTATTTCAATCTAAAATAATAAAAAAGCATAAATGTTCTCCATGTCAATATGGAAAGCATACTTAAAAATCCCATCCTTTGTTAAATTCCATTGTGACAAGTATACATGTGTGCTGGTTAGGGCACATCCCAAATTTGATATATGGGGCACATCCCTTGTGAAAAGACAAGTACTTTTATCAAAGTAGGTGCAGAAGGGTGGCTGTCTTTTCAAAACATCACTATTGGTCTATTCAGTAGGGGTGTGCCCCCTTTATAAAGATGGGATGTGGTATAATGTTTAGGCCAATATTTACTTATTTGATTAATGGTATATAATAATAACATCATTTCCAGTTCATTTATTTATATTATATAATATTTAGGTCATTTTTAGTTTACTTTGTTAATGATGTATAGTGTTTGAATATGGTCAGAATCCTATTTGAATCAGACTTTGAATCTGAATATTCGGATCTTAGTATATCCTACCTGCATCTGAGTCATCCGACTTGTTACAGTCCTAACTAATGCTCAGCCTACCAAAGCAGTTACACACAGAGAGTAGAATAAAGTCAATAGATGTGTGGACCTTTCCAAGATATTAAAATAAAAGTAAGACAATGAAGAGGACCATAAACTTTTCAAAAAACAGTTATCCAATTAGACTCTGAGGTGATGATTACGATTTTGCTCCGAAAATATCAAAGTGCTTCCTGGAAATATTTCATGGAAGCATGTATTTGAAAGACATAATATTATAAGATTGGTTCTTTTTTTATAATGTAAGAAATATCTTTTGAACATAAAAGATGCTTGTGGATATTGGCCATTTAAAAAACCTAGGCATTCAGGGTGCAGAGCTAGCAGCTCAGGAAGGGAGAAGTGCAGCAGCTTTAGCAGCTTGCAGAACATTGGTGGAGGAGCTCACTGAATTTCGGTTTCCAGCTCCTCGAATCCTTGCATTCAAGGTTTGTTTTCTTCATGATCTCATTCTTTCCCGTTTCATCCATTCAATAATTTGATGCATTGGTATTCTTTTTCTCTTTCATTTAAAACAGACAAATATCTTTATTTGGATTTGCTACAGGAGGGCAGTTCTCAGGCTCGATACTTCGTTTCTCGGTTAATACCAGCACACAAAGATCCACCTTATGAGCAGGTATAGTTGTTCTGTTCTATTTTTGAGGGTTTGATCCTTGTGAACTTGTTCTACTCATGTGTTAATTAGTCAAAAGTATGCTTTTCAATCTCAAAGTGGCTGAGGCCATCATAAACTTGTCTTTCCAGAGATATTGATCAACCAAGAAAAAATGTTCTGAATAGACTTATATTTCCAGAGACATTGACCGACCAAGAAGAAAATGTTTTGACTGAATAAGAAATAGCCTGCAGTATTTAATGTGAACATTGTTGATTAAATGCAGGAGGCAAGGTTCCCCCAGCTTCGATCTTTAACATCAGACCAGAGAGCCAAACTCAAAAGTAGTTTTATTCACTTTGATGATCCAAGCTTCTGTGAATGGATGCGCAGCTTAAAATTAGTGCCTCCTGAACCGAGCTAGTGACATGAGAAGATGGAATATTTTTGCACTTCAAAAAGTCTATTTGCATCCAAGAAGCGCCATTGGGTACTTCTGACTGGGTGACTGGATGCTTTGTCTAGGAATGATGACCAAGGGCTGTTCCATTCTGAAGAAAGATTGAAAGACCGGTTAACTTTTATATTTACTCTAAATTTTCCCTAGTGTTTGGTCTCTTTATTATTTCACTTCATATTCAGCTACCCATTTTGGAAGACAATAGAAAAGCAATAAAATTTCATTCCTTGATATAAATTTCTGTAAAGATATATATTGTCCTCATAGCAACCTTCTGTTTCTTTTTATTATTTTAGAATGAGAAATGGGCCATAGGGAAAAGAAAAATGAGGCAAGCCCATGGTACAAAAAATTATCGTGCTGCATACAAAATTTTGAGTCTCATTCCTTTAGGGCATTAGATTATGTTCTGTAATTCTGTTTCGTTGGTATTCAAACTTGTGACTTTTGCCACCACCAATCTCTGTTACCACCCATTACCAATTTCTAGTAAGATTCTCTCTCTCTCTCCCTCTCTCTCTCTCTCCCTCTCTCTCTCTTTCCATATATATATAATATACACTAGCAAGTGTGCAAGTGCTTTGCATGTGGCAATTCTAGATGATGATAATGATAGTAATCATGTATCCAAATTTTTCTATAAAATTCATGTATTTTTTATTTTTTTTATATTTTATATTTTTCATTATTAATTGGATGCAGATTGCAAAATTCGAATCCGAGTATGTAAACATCTCATATTGGACTGTAAGGTTTTGGATACCATTGACAGGCCTACTTGCTTGGCTGGATTCTTCTTTTTGTAATGCTTTATTTTCTTAGTATATCATTTTTTGTTCATTTATCAAAAAATAATAAGATTTAAAGAGAGAGAATTGAATGAGGTAAAAAGTAGTAGTTCAAAAAAAAAAAGACTTAATTTTACATGACAGACTCAGAGTACGATTTTAATCAAGATACGATCCTATGCTTTTGAGTTTTGACTTACCAAAAGACCAAAGAACCGTACCAATGATACCTCTCTATGGATTTGAGTAAACGAGTAAGATCTCCCTCACTGCACTTACACCTATCAATAAACAGTTGTGTTGGGTTACAGAGAGTGCACTTTTATTTAAATAGGAATACAAATGAAAAGAATACAACTTCTTGTTGAATTTTATTTTATTTTTCTTCAGGCCTTATTTTGTACTGCAATCAAATAAAAAAAGATAAATTTTGAAATATAAATAAATCACAATTTGCACTAAAATCATTTGGTTTACATCAGGGCAATTAAATTTGCATTGCAACCAAACACCGCTGCAAAGAAAAACACTAAACAGATTATGTAGTACTATAAGAAGGGTACGTTCTACACCAACACCACTTCTTGGGAGGAGTCCGGATCTCCCAAGGTTTTTTAAAACCGGACTGGCATGGATCCATTCTGGGGGCCGGTTCATGGGTCGAATTGATGGCCCATTCTAACTTAAAAAATAAAAAAATAAAAATAAAAATGAAAAATGACTAAAAATCATCGTCCAGGTCAATGATTTGACCACCCCTATCAACGAGTCACTGACCAGATCAATGGTTTTTAACCAAAAGATGGTTTTAAGGTAAAATGAAATCAATTACCTAACTAGTTCTTGGGTTTTTTGGTCCAACCATTTAATTCGGTCTAATTTTAATACCATGGATCTCCCCATAAATAATATCTTCTGTACATATATTGTTATTTATGGGGAGATATTTTCAGTACACGGTTGAATGTGGCTGTGACGTCGGTGCGAGGAGCAAATCCGGAGTAAATTTGATACATCTACATGCATAGAGTATATAATACAGAACGTTTTATAAATGTAGAAGTCACTGGAACTTGAATCGGGTCTGCCTAAGTTACGGCCCTATTATAGAAAGCCAAACGGTATAGCAACTGCTTGGGTGCAATGCCGAATCAAATATTTAAGGGCCCATTTGGCCATTTGGGTAGACTAAAGCTTTGTTAAGCTGTTTTGGAGAAGCCAGTAAAAGACGTTTTAGGACCTGTTTGTGATTGTTAAGTTGAACATTTAGCTAAGCTGGTTTAATTAGGGGTGAGCATAATTCGGTTAAAATCGAAAAATCAAACTGAAAATTTTGGTTTTGATTTTTTTGGGTTTTGGTGTTTTTTTTTTGTTCTGTTAATTTGGTTTTTGAATAATTCAATTTCGGTTTTGGTTTTTAGAATTAAAAAATTCGGTTAATCGAATAAATCGAACTTTGGTAATATAATATGTAATATGTAATATATAATATATAATATATAATATATAATATATAATATATAATATTATATATAATGTAATGAAATTTACTTCCATATTATATATTATATATATTATTAAAATTCAATTTTAACCAAAATAACCAAAACTCAAACAAAAAATTTTGGTTTAGGTTTGTTTTTTATTTTTATTTCGGTTTTAAAAATTTTGGTTTATTTGATTCGATTTTTAGCTGAATAAACCAAATGTCCACCCTTAGGTTTAACTGCTTTTAGACACTCCGGACAAACTATTTAAAGAAACTGCAGACAATCCAAAAATAAAATAACTGACTTATTGACAGGCATTTTGAGCTCTCTAGATTTTTCACTTAAAGGCTGTCTAAGTAACGAGGACATATTTTTATTGGCAGTAAGATTTTTCACTTACACTGTGTTTGGTTTGAAGGATAAAATAGGAAAAGGAAAGAAAAGGTAGGAAAACCTTTACAACCCTTGTATAAATTTCCCTACCTTTTCCTTCAAACCAAACGTAGCCTTATTGACAGGCATTTTGA
This sequence comes from Nelumbo nucifera, assembly GCF_055504915.1. Lineage (NCBI taxonomy): Eukaryota > Viridiplantae > Streptophyta > Magnoliopsida > Proteales > Nelumbonaceae > Nelumbo > Nelumbo nucifera. The sequence continues at coordinate 110,591,133 of NC_142651.1, forward strand.
ACTTTGGGGCGGGGGGTCACCAAACATTATTTATCATAATTACAGTATTTAATTAATTAAGAGTATTTTCAATAAATACAATATTTTGTTAATTACAGTATTTGTTTAAAAAATGTATTTATTAAATAACAATATTTTCAAAAAAAAACCAAAAACAATGTAACTATGTTTCTGAAAATATCAAAATATTTAATTAACAGTAATTATCAGAAAATTAAAAGTAATTATTTTTTATAATTAACAGTAATTATTTTATAATTAAAAAATCATTACATATGGTTATTTTATAATTAACAGTAATTATTTTTAAAAAATTACATTTAATTACATTATATATTATTTTATAATTAACAGTAATTATTTTTAAAAATTATACTTAATTATATTTATATAATTACAGTATTTTTAATAATTAGGTATGGCAATTCATGCTTTGATATAGTGACAAGTAAATGCAACATTTAAACTAGGGATGGCAATTTCTACCCTACTCGGTGGGTACCCATCCCTACCCTCCCCCAACAACAGCAACGGGGCAGGTATTTTTGCTTGAAGAATGGGTTTTGAGGTTCTACAACCCGTACAGGTACAGGTTGGTTTAATTAATAGTATTTTTCATAATTATAGTATTTTTACTAATTAACAGTATTAATTAATTAACATTATTAATTACAACATTTATTTAGTAAAATTTTGTGTTTAAAATGCCTGGTTTATTTATTTGAAAATGCTTGCTTTATTTATTAATTACAGCATTTATTTATTATAATTTTGTGTTTAAAATGCTTGGTGTAGGTTATTTGTGTTTTTGTTGTTACCATCTATTTGAAAATACTTGCTTTATTTATGTGATTGATGTGTTTCCAATTTGTTGTTGCAATTTTGTTAGATACTTTGTGTTTTTTTATGTTGCCATCTACTTCAAAATGTTTGGATTATTTATGTTATTTATGTGATTGATGTGTAATTAAACTTTATTTTATTATTTTCAATTTGTTGTTGCAATTTTATTTGATAAAAACAAAATAATGATAATAATAATAATAATAATAATAATAACATTATTAATTAATTAATAGTATTAGAAAATTAGGGTATTAATTAACTAAAAATATTAATTACAGTATTAATAGTATTAAAAATATTATATTTATTAAAAAAATATAGTATTTATTGATTAATAGTATTAGAAAAATTCAGTATTAATTCAAGGGACGGGGCAGGGAAATTCAATTTGCAGTGATGGGGCGAGGAAATTCAAGGATTCCCCATCCTTAATGAGGAGTGGTTGCCTTGCTCTGAACCCGCCTGACACTGGGGACAGGGCGGGGATGGGGTAGAGTGTCTTGACTATGGGGCAAGGATAGGGATGGGGTGCCCCGTCCTGAACCCACCCCGTTGTCATTTTTATATAATTGTTAATTATTAGTGGAATTAATAAAAAATGTTAGATTTTGTAATTATTTTATTTATTTAAAGTTAATCAAAATTTCATTTAAAAATAATAAAAATCATTGAATTATTAGAAATTATTAATAAAACTAAATTTATTAAAAAATATTTATTCATATTCAATTAACAATAATTATTTTCTATAAATCAACATTAAATGAAAAATAAAATTATTAAAATTTTAGATATTAATAACAACTTTCAATACTTTTAGTTAATTAACAACAAATTTTGACAATAATAAATAAAATTATTAAATCTTTCAGATTTTCCCGTGCATCGCACGCGTCCCTGCTAGTATGCTTTAAATTAAGGCGTAGCGTCTATAAAATTAAGACACAAAGATCCTAATATGTTCCAATATGTAAATATTAAGGAAATGCATTTACGATAGGTTGTATTTGGTTGCAATGCAAATAAATTTGCACTACTACAAAACTACAAATGATTTGAGTGCAAATTCTGATCTATTTTTATTTTAAATTTTAACTTATTTTGTTTGATTATAGTACAAATGAAGTAAGTTAAGACCTAAAGCAGAATAAAGTAAAACCTAAAATAAAATGAAATGAGAATTTGCACTCCCATGCATTTATATTATTTATTGATGATGTGCAATCCGGCTGGTCCTAGCTGTCAACGACCTTGCCTCTGAATGGAGCTACAGGGAGCCTGAAACAGAGAAGATGAGGAAGCTCTGGAGGGAACCCGGTATGAATACTCCGAAGCTCAAGTTAGAATTCTTTCAAAGGCAAGATAAAACCAGATGGCGCAAAGTTCACATACCTTGTTCTTGGGGGGTAGGGAGCCTTTTATAACCACTTCGTGCACTCACTCCTAAGCTTCTGTCAGGTCGGGTATGATTACCTCTAGGCTCCTGCCAGTTCGGGTGTCATCCCCTCTGCTGGACAGAACCGCCACTGCTCCCTTTTGTTGGAGCCGTATCTGCGACTGGCGATGACGGTGGTAGGTGGTGATGGCAAGTGACCGTTGAAGTGCGGCTGTCAAGCGTCAAATCCCAAGTCAGTTAGGTGCGCCGCCCTTGGATACGGACCTCCTCGGTGTCAGGTATGGTACGTTTGTTCAATTCGGCCGGAGGCGAAGTGCTGGAGTGGCGAGCAAGGTGAAGTCTTGAGTTCGGATAGGGGAGTGTCCCGAACTGCCATGAGGCAGGCCAGTTCGGGTCATTGCCTTGTGTGGCTTGGGGCCTAAGGGAGAGTTCGGGGTGCTCGTAGGGAGTTCGGGCTCTTAGTAGGGAGATCGGGCTCCTCGTAGGGAGTTCAGGCTCCTAATAGGGAGTTCGGGCTCCTCATAGGGAGTTCGGGCTCCTTGTTCGGATTGCTGGTGGGGAGTTCGGGCTCCTTGTAGGGAGTTCGGACTGCTGGTTTCCTCCCTTTGGTGCTCACGCCCTGGGCGCACTGTTGTGCTGAGCTGTTTGCCTTTGCCACGTGTTGAGTGATTACGAGGTCGGGCCAAATCTTCCTTCATCAATAGTGGATTGATGACGTGCGCTGTCGTACTGTCATTTTCAGAAAGACGTGCGCCAACGCTCTGTCAGTTTCAAAAAGACGTGCGCCAATCACGTCTTGGTCTCAGGGGACGTGCGGTCAGCGCGACTGCGGGCCGTTGGATTGGCTTTGATCTGTGTTGTTGCTTCTCAGTCACTATGGGTGTAAATAGTGGGGGACCCCAGTCGCTTTGTCACTTCTGTGCTTTGCCTCTTGAACTCGCGTCCAAGTTTCAGCTCGCGTCCAGGCTTTTAGTTCGCGTTCAAGGTTTTCGCTCATTCAAGTTCCCGTAGTCTTGTTCAAGCTTTTTTCCGGGTGAGTACCTTCCTGGAATCCACCTTCTCTCCTCGATGTCTAGCTCGGATAGCTCAGACGGTTCTTCAAGTGGGTCAGATGCAGGTTCTACGAACCGAGTCGCATCCCCTGATAGTCCTAGCGAGCCGGAAGTAGAGCTCGAGGAAGAGTTCGAACCCGTAGGTCGAGTCGCCTCGGGTAGTTTGGCATCCACCTCTTGTCGGGGTCAAACGTTAGACAAGTTTGGCCCCTCGACCATGACGCCTGAGGGGCTCCAATCCCTTATTACCTATTACAATTTGCCTGGGGAGTACGCTTACTTCATACCTTCGGGTAGCTTTCCTTGGGAACACGGTCCTGATAAGATTGTGATATTCCGGGAGTAGCTCACTGCGGGGCTGCGATTGCCTTTCCATCCCCTCCTTGTCAAGGTCTTGAATCACTTCGGCGTTACGGTCGGCCAGCTTCACCCAAACTCCATTCGTAATTTGGTGGGGACAATCTCCTTATTTAGTGAACAGGGCTTTCCTTTAGACTTGGAGATCTTCTCTTCCATCTTAATGCTTAAGAAGCAAGCAGGTCTCCTCCCTGGGCGTAGGCGAGCATATTACCTGTCTCCTCGCTCGGGTTTTAAGCTTTTACATGAACTTCCTAACAAGGTCCCGACGTGGAAGCGGGACTACTTTGGGGTGCGAAGTGTGCTGGGGTGGCCGTTTCATACCGGGTGGGGGGTGGCCGCCCCTGACTCCGGTGTTACGCTTGACAAAGAGACGGTGAAGGGCCTCCGGCAATGGGCGTGGCTTGGGCTAAAGTGCCAACAGTATCTAACGGAGGCTAAGCTCATTGCGGCCGGCCTGAGTTCGGGTAGGTTCCTTACTTGGAGGTTCTATTTTGCTCTGTCTGGCTTTTTTCTGATGCCGAACTCTTTTTTGCAGGTGTGATGGACTCAGGAAGGACTCGTGGTGGGCACTTGTTTCAAGGCATGAAGAGGAGGAAGCGAGTTGCCAAGCGAACTCGCGCCGAGCTGCCCCGGGATGCAGAGCCCAAGGTACCGGACTACCCGTCAGGGGATCCACCCAGGGAGCCCGAGATGGCTCCTCCAATGCAAGAAGCGGCAGGGGGCCCGTATGCTGAGACTACTTACACGGGGGCTCCCACCTACTCTGGTGCTCCTGCTTACTTTGGGTCTGCTCATACGCGAGTTGGGCCCTCGGGCTCGGGGGCCCCAGGGGAATTCAGGAGTGTGCTGTTGCCGACCTACGCTCTTCAGAAGAGTAAGGAGGCCATTTTCCCCGAGGAGGTCGCGGCGTGGACTGATCTCCCTCTGCACTAGGTGGCCTGCCGTGCTATTACTCATGCCATGGTGGTAGGTCTGACTTTTTATCGAGCTCTTTTGCTTTTATCCTTCTTGCTGTCGTTCTTTTGATCACTCGTTCTTTTTGGTAGGTGAACTCTTCTATCCACGCCTTGGCAGCCCAGGTGGAAAGGAGCTCGAGGCAGGCGCGACCTACTGAAGAGGCTCTTCGTGCTGCTGAGGCAGCTTCCCGAGCTGCTGAGGCGGCTGCTCGTGCTGTAGAGGCCAGGCAGGCGAGGTCTCAGAGAGATGCCGAGGTCATGGGAGTCGTAGTGAAGCACATGGCGGACCTGAGGCTGGATTTGTAGCATCAGGTCGAATACCTTCAGGAGGACATTAGGGAGAGGACGCTGATCTTTTCTCAAGGTGTTGAAGATGCCAAGAAAAAGGCTGTCGATGAGTACATCGCCTCGCTGAGCTTTGACGACCTAATGGTGGATTCGTACCGAAGGGGTTTCAAGCTAAGCCGGTGGATGATCCAGAATATGTACCCCGTGCTCGATATTAGTGCCATATCCACTTCGCGCATAACTCAGGAGATGGCCAATGCTGCTGATGGTGAGCCAGATTCCGAGGGCGAGGCAGGGCCTTCGGGTATCGTTGAAGTGCCTTCTGATAATGAAGAAGTAGCTCCGGGCCTGTAAATTTTTTTTTTTGAAATGTACTACCTTACATTGAAATGGAATGACTTTTCTTTCGGTTAAGTGTTGGTTGTTCTTTCTCCCGAACTGAACGTATTTGCCGAACTGACCATACGTCCGGTCTGTTTCCTGCCCGGGTTACCGCACTCGCGCGGCCTGTTTTGGTGGTCTCTGAGATGCCGGTCCCTATTAGTTCGTTGTCTCCGTTTTGCCTTTGGCTAACTTCTTTGCTTGCCTATGCCGAGGTTCCTTCGTTAGCTCGGCATCCTAGCCCTTAGTCTTTGGTAGCGATTTTATCCACTTTGCTTGGTGGTCTATAGGTAGTATCACCTTAAGTTGACGATGCTCCATGCTCGGGGTACTTGCTTACCCTCTAAGGTTTCGAGCTCTTATGCCCCCCCCCCCCCGAGTGCTTTCTTTACTCTGTAGGGTCCTTCCCAATTTGGTCCGAGTTTGCCCATGCCGGGTTCGGGTACCATGATCTTACGGAGAACCAGGTCACCGATGCGGAAGCTCCTCTTCTTTACTCTGGCGTTGTAGTACCGAGCTACTTTTTACTGGTAGGCCGTTGTTCAGATGTGCGCGAGGTCTCTTACCTCATCCAGTAGGTCGAGGTTGGTGCCTAACTCGTCTCCGTTTGTCTGATCGTCATATGCTTCTAGTCGCAGTGTAGGTATTTCAATTTCCGCCGGGATTACCGCTTCGGTGCCGTAGGTGAGGTTAAAGGGGGTCTCTCCCGTGGCGGTTTTTTCCGTAGTTTGGTGAGCCCACAGAACAGTTGGTAGCTCGTCCGCCCACAACCCTTTAGCTCGGTCTAGTTGTGCTTTCAGTCCATGGAGGATGGCTCTATTCATTACTTCTGTCTGACCGTTTGCCTGTGGGTGTGCGACCGATGTGAAGTTCTGACGAATTCCCATATTTTGGCACCATTCTTGGAACTTGATATCCTCGAACTGTTTTCCGTTATCGGAGATCAGTACCCGAGGTAGCTCGAAGCGACATACTATGTTCTTCCAAAAGAAGTTCTGTATGTTTCGGGCTGTGACTGTTGCCAGAGGTTCAGCTTCTATCCACTTTGTGAAGTAATCTACTACCACCACTAGGAACTTTCTCCCACCTGTTGCTGGCGGGAATGGCCCCAAGAGGTCGATGCCCCATTGTGCAAAGGGCCATGGACTGGTGAGGTACTTGAGTTCGGCAGTAGGCTGATGGTGGATATTGAAATGCTTTTGACACTTGTCGCATTTTCTGACGAGCTCGACGGCTTCTGCCTTCATCGTTGGCCAGTAGTATCCTTGTCGAAGTGCCTTTTGGGCGAGGGCTCTGCCCCCAGGTGTCCGCCACACAGACCTTCATGAGTGTCACGGAGTACGAGCTCGGCTTCGGCAGGTTGCAATCAACGCAGGTAGGGGAGCATGTAGGATCGTCGGTACAACCATTCGTCTATTATGACGTATTTGGCTGCCTGGCGCTGCACCCTCTTGGCTGCATTGCGGTCCGCAGGGAGGGTTCCATCTAGCAAGAAGCTCGCGAGTGGGTCGATCCAGCTCGGCTCTGCTTCAAGGACGGGAGCGACCTCTTCTGCCCCATCGAGAATGCTGGGCCGAGGTAAGTCCTCTATGTACACGGTTCTCATGGCGTTGTGACTCGTGCTGGCCAACCGAGACAGGGCGTCGGCCTCAGTGTTCTCTGACCTCAGGATTTGCCTGATGAAGTGTGACTGGAAGTTGAGCAGAGCCTCCTTTACTTTTGCCAAGTATGCAATCATAGTGAGCTCGCGTGCTTCGTATTCGCCCGTAACTTGGTTGACCACGAGCTGGGAATCACTACAGATAACTATGTGCTTTGCTCCTACCTTGCACGCTAGGTTCAGCCCGGCTATCAGTGCCTCGTACTCCGCCTCGTTGTTGGATGCCGTGAACTCAAGGCGTAGTGTGTATTCCAATTTCGTTATGCTCGGGCCGCATAGCACTATTCTAGCCCCGCTGCCCTGCTGGTTCGAGGAGCCATCTACATGAAGGATCCAGGGCTCCTCATCCCAGTTCGCGTTTGGCCTAACCAGGAGAGATGCTACACTGGCTGTTACTTCACGGGGTTCAGACTCTATTGGCTTGGGAGCTCCGGGCTCGCCCAAATTGGGGATCTCGGGCTCGACCAGCTCAGGGGCTTCGAGGCTAAACGTGCACTCGGCGATAAAATCTGCCAAGGCTTGGGCCTTAATAGCAGTTCTTGGCTTGTACTGGAGGTCGTACTCGCTGAGTTCGATGGCCCATTTCGTCAGTCGACCGGAAACCTCGAGCTTGAGTTAAACTTGCCTCAGAGGTTTGTCAGTCAGGACGATGATGGTGTGAGCCTGGAAGTACGGGCGGAGTTTTCGAGCTGCTATCACCAGTGCGTATGCTAGCTTTTCTATTTGTGGGTACCTTGTCTCTACTCCCTGCAAAATTTTACTAACATAATAGATGGGTCGTTGGACCCGATCTACTTCTTTTATTAGTACCGAACTGACCACCTCGTTGCATGCCGAGAGGTACAGTTCTAAGACCTCGCCCTCCTCGGGCCGGGCTAAGGTTGGCACACTAGCGAGGTTGCTTTTTAGCTCATCGAACGCGAGTTGGCAGTCTTGGGTCCACTCGAACCCTTTGCCTTTGATTGCTTTGAAGAAGGGCAGGCAGCGGTCTACTGATTTGGACATGAAGCGGCTTAGAGCGGCTATGTAGCCGTTTAGCCTCTGAACTTCTTTTACTTTCCGGGGTGGTCTCATATCTAGGATGGCCTTTATCTTGTCCGGGTTGGCCTTAATACCACGCCGGTTGACAATGTACCCTAGGAACTTGCCCGAGGTGACACCGAAGACACATTTGTTAGGGTTTAGTTTCATGCTAAATTGACGCAGGATTTGGAAGACAAAATCTAAGTCTTGTATTAATTCCTGTGAAAACTGCGTCTTGACGACCATGTCGTCTACATAACATTCTATTTTCGTGCCAATCAAGGGCCGAAATAACCTATTTACAAGTCTTTGGAAGGTTGCCCCGGCATTTTTTAATCCAAAGGGCATGACCTTGTAGCAGTACAGGCCGAACTCGGTTATGAAGCTGGTTTTTTCCTCATCGGACTGGTCCATCCTGATTTGGTTGTAGCCCGAGTAGGCGTCCAGGAAGCTTAGCAACTCATGTCCCGAGGTTGCGTCCACTAGGCGGTCAATTCTGGGGAGGGGGAAGCAATCTTTCGGGCAAGCTCGGATCAGGTCGGTGTAGTTGACGCACATGTGCCACTTGTCGTTTGCCTTTTTCACCAGCACTGGGTTGGCTACCCAGCTCGGGTAATGGACTTCCCTTATGAAATCTGCTGCGAGGAGCTTTTTGACCTCCTCGTCGACCACCCTCCAGCGCTCTAGGGCTAAGTTGCGTTTCTTCTATCTAAATGGTCCAACTACAGGGTCAGTATTAAGTTTGTGAGTTATCAGGCTGGGGTTAATACCGAGCATGTCGGCTGTGGACCAGGCAAAAATATCTAAATTTTGAAGTAAAAAACTCACCAGTTCGGTTCGTAGTGGTTCGTTGACGGAAGCACCGATCTGTAGTGTGCGAGCTGGGTTTGTATCCGAAGTCGAGACTGCGACCGTTTCCTCTGTGGGTGAAGCTCGTTCCTCGCCTTGCTCCGTAGGCCGCTCCAGTTCAAGGTCGTCGGCCGCCTTGGTTTTTCCCTTCAGAGCGGCAACATAACACTTGCGGGACTCGAGTTGGTCGCCCCGCGCTACCCCCACACTGAAGTCTGTAGGGAACTTCATTGCCAAATAGTATGTGGAGACCACTGCCTGCAAGATATGCGTAATTGGCCGCCCTATTATGGCATTGTATGGGGAAGGGGTCGCGACCACCAGGAAATCATGGTTGAGTCTGACCGCACAAGGCCATGTGCCGACTTCCACAAGTACTGTTATTTTTCTGAGGGGCCTGACTTCCTCGCCGCTGAAACCCACCAGAGGAGTGTTCGCGGGCTTCAGCTCGCTCTTCTATAACTGTATCTGGTCAAATGCTGATTTGAAGAGGATGTCCGTCGAGCTGCCCGAATCCACGAGTACGCGCCTGACCTCGAAGTCGCTGATCCTTAGTTTTATGACAATCGCGTCATCGTGGGGGTAGTGGACCCCTCGCGCATCGTCTTCCGTGAAGAAGATCGACTCTTCAGTCTTTGGTCTCTTTAGGGGGTTCTGTTCCTCTTGGGCTGCTTCGCGAACTGACGTCCGGGCCGCTGCCGAAGTACACTCTGCTACCACTGAACCTCTCACTATTACATGGATGGTTCCCCGAACTGGCCTCTCTTCCGGAGGCTGTCGCTGCAACGGTTCGGCTGGTCTGCTGCTAGATTCGGGGGCATCCTTTCCGTGCTTCCCTTGCCGACCTGCCTTATTGTTATTATTATTATCATGCTATACAAAATTCCTTAAGTATCCGCGACGGATGAGTGCCTCTATCTCGTCCTGGAGATTATTACATTGTTCGGTACTATGACCGTGGTCTCTATGGAAGCTACAGTATAAATTTTTATTTCTCTCGTTCGGATTTCCCTTTAGGCGAGGTGGCCACTTTACATATGGGGCATCCTTGATCGTCATTAAGATCTCGGTCTGCCTCGTGTTTAACGGCGTGTAATCCGTCTGAACTGCTAAGGGAGCTCGAAACGACTAGTTCGGCTTCGGCTCCCGGGCCGGGTTTTTTCTGTCGACTGGGTTGGAGGGCTCGCCTTCCCTCTTTCTTTTCTCGTTCTCGCTTTTGGTCCGTTGGTTGATTTTTCCTCTTTTCTCATGAACTTATCCGCGAGCTTGAGGAATTCAGCCACGGTCGCGGGCTGGTTAGCTACCATGTGCCATTTGAACTCTTTGTGCGTTACTCCTCTCTTGGCCGCCGCGAGTTACACCGCGGGGTCTAACCGCGGTATCTGCAAGCACACTTCATTGAACCGCTTGATGTAGCCTCGGATGGATTCTCCTTCTCTCTGGACTATTCCGAAGATGCTTTCCTCTATTCTAGGGCTCTGCTTCTGGTGACAAAGTGTGCGGTGAAGACCTGCATGAACTGGGCCCAGCATCTTATCGACCCGGGGGCCAGGTTCCTGTACCAAGTGCGGGCTACCCCCCTGAAGGTGGTGGTGAAGGCCACGCACATGCACGATTCTAGGCATGGGGACCGCCAGGAGTTCTGATGCAAGAGGGGAAGGAACCGAGAGAATTGGGGCAGCTTTTACCTCGTCCGAGCTCGTCTCTTCCTTACCTCTGAGCTCGGGCAGGACACGGGTGGCAGTTCGGCGACTTCGTTGTTGAGTGGGCCTGGTACTGGCCCGAAATGCTGGTAGTTTGCTGCCAGGGCGCTGAATCGATTCTCCGTGAGCAGGAACTCGGGCCTGGAGTGCCGAGGTGCTGACCTTGCGGGCGAGGTTCCTGACCTGCCTGCGAGCAGCAAGGTGAGGGTGATTTTTCTCTCTCTTCGGCCTGGGGACGAGGCCTGGCTGTTAGGGGGGTTCTGGGACCAGGAGGCTTTTCCCTGGTGGGGGTGTCCATCCTCTGGGGAGGCCTTAACCGGCTTCGAAGCAGGGTGCCGAGGTGGAAGTAATGGTTGGTTCAGAGGCAGTTGGGGGAACTACTGTTGATAGTGATACTGGGAGATGTTGTGCAATACTTGGTGTTGCTGGAGCTGGTGTTGCTGGAATTGTTGCATTTGGGCTTGCATTGCCCGCATGCATTGCATTAGGTCGTCCAACTGGTTTTGGCTGGTTGCCAGGGGGACGGCAGTTGGTTCAGTAAAGGTTGTCTCGATAGGGAGAGGAAAGGGGATGCTCATGGCAGGAAGGTTTACGGGCGCCACTGCTTGTGGCGAATTCAAGCTGGGGATCCCATCCACCGAAAGGGGGATGGTGAACTGTCCGACGCACACCACGGGGACTTGAAGTTGTTCCCCGGTGGTGTTTGTCTCCATGCCACGTCCGGCATTGCTGGAAGAAGCCATGAGTGTTGAGGTTTTTGGAGAAAAGAGGTTATGAGAGTTTAGAGGGAGGCTTTTAGAAGCGTATCCCACAGACGACGCCAATTGATGGTGTGCAATCCGGCTGGTCCTAGCTGTCAACGACCTTGCCTCTGAACGAAGCTACAAGGAGCCTGAAACAGAGAAGATGAGGAAGCTCCGGGGGGGACCCGGTATAAATACTCCGAAGCTCAAGTTAGAATTCTTTCAAAGGCAAGATAAAACCAGATGGTGCAAAGTTCACATACCTTGTTTTTTGGGGGTAGGGAGCCTTTTATAACCACCTCGTGCACTCACTCATAAGCTTTTGTCAGGTCAGGTATGATTACCTCTGGGCTCCTGCCAGTTTGGGTGTCATCCCCTCTGCTGGACAGAACCGCCACTGCTCCCTTTTGTCGGAGCCGTCTCTGTGACTGGCGATGACGGTGGTAGGTGGCGGTGACAAGTGACCGTTGAAGTGCGGCTATCAAGCGTCAGATTCCAAGTCAGTCAGGTGCGCCGCCCTTGGATACGGACCTCCTTGGTGTCAGGTATGGTATGTTTGTTCAGTTTGGCGTCCTGGAGGCGAAGTGCTGGAGTGGCGAGTGAGGTGAAGTCTTGAGTTCGGATAGGGGAGTGTCCCGAACTGCCATGAGGCGGGCCAGTTCGGGTCATTGCCTTGTGTGGCTCGGGGCCTAAGGGAGAGTTCGGGCTCCTCGTAGGGAGTTCAAGCTCTTAGTAGGGAGATCGGGCTCCTCGTAGGGAGTTCAGGCTCCTCGTAGGGAGTTCGATCTCCTTGTTCAGATTGTTG